>NC_086247.1:130037101-130337101 GCF_021018805.1 Prinia subflava
CAGAAAACCAAGTCCAAGTGTTATCTAGAAGAAGATCAATTGTTTTATTTTAATTATAATGAGAGCAGAAAGAAAATGAGAATCTCGGATCTCTTCCACTGGGTGCCTGATATTCAAGAGAGCAACTTTTTATTGTATTAGTGATTTGAGCAGAAGACAGGGAATATACATAAATGATTTTTCCTTTGTTATTAAAGGAAAGTAATTTTAGTGGGCCAAGCCTATACGACACCTCTTCTAGGCCCAGACATTATCACAGAATCATTTAATAGTTTGGGTTGGAAGGGACTTGTAAAGGTTATCTTGTCCAACTGTCTTGCAATGATCAGGGATATCTTCCAACTGGATTAAGTTTCTCTGGACAGCCAGATCAACCTGACCTTGAACTCTTCCAGGGATGAGGCATCCACAACTTCTCTGGGCAACATGTTCCAGTGTCTCATTACTTTCATTGTGAAAATCTTCTTCCCTAAAACTAGCCTAAATTTACCATCTTTTAGACCCACTACCTCTTTTGTTATTGCAACAGGCTGTGCTAAAAGAGTCTTTCTCCATCTCTCTTATAAGCCCCCCTTTAAGTATTGAAATGCTGCAGTAAGGTCACCTCAGAACATTGCCTTTTCCAGGCTGAACAACTCCAATTCTCTCAGTCTTTCCCTCTGACCTCTTTTGTGACCCTCCTCCACACCCACTCCGACAGGTCCATGGCTCTCCTGTGGTGATGACCACAGAGCTGGACACAGTTCTTCACGTGGGGTCTCATCAGGAGAAAGAAGAGGGGTGGAATCCCCTCCTCTGACCCGTTGGACTTTAGAAGCAAGTCATTCTGTTTTGCTTTTCCGGGGCATGTGCTTGAGTCTTGCTGTTTAAAGCTAATGCTAATTGAATATTATAAATGTGGTGTCACCACCTGCTCAGTGATGCTGAACAGCTCTGGGACAAATCTGAAAATACTACTGCTCTTGGAACCACAGTCCTTGACCACTGTGCCAGATATGCAGATAGGGATCACACAGTTAACCCAGCTTGTATTTGCATTTCACACTGCAGCTGGCTTAAGGGAGCAGAATCTGAAAATATTAAAGCCTCTCAAGCTGTTATCTGTGCTGGCACCAGTGTACAAATCTAGAAATAGTCTGTAGATAATGAGGTATTCTATGCTGAAGATGGAGAGGGGGCTCACCTCGAGACCAGCATTAAGCTACTTTTGGCTGTGTCCACTATGTTGAGCCTGAGAATGACAAAGCACATAGTGCACCAGGGTGTGCCCTTCAACTGCCTACAAAACATGTAGGAGCTTTTCCTGAACATCTTTATTCATTAAAGGATGGAATGATACTAATTTTGCTTCCCATCAGGATCCAGTACTTGGGCTATTTACAATCCTGTGAGCCAGGGTCCAGCTTGGACTGTATTTGCATCCAAATAAGGCAGCTTTCTGATGGAAATACAGCCAGATTTTTGCATTTCTTCATCAAGTAGTTATCCAAACATCCAAGTACTTCCTTGGAATATTGCAGTGCGTAATTGTGGGAGCTTGTTCTTCAGATGTCAGTCTACAAACTGCATTTCACAGGAAATGTTTTGTTGATACTTTATCTCAAGGATGCTTTCTTGGGAGCATTATTAGATTGTGATTTGTAGTAGATCTGGCAATTCTGAGTTAACAGTGGAATTAATGACTTTAAAGGTCTTCTCCAGCCTAAATGATACTATGATTCTGGTAGGTCAGCCGAGATCTCTCCTCTGCCTTTTCAGCTTTTCGAAATGATTATGTATATTCCCTGGTGGAATAAGTTCTATAGCAATGCACACATATTACTTCATGAAAAAAAAGGTAAATTAAGGAAAACCCCTATCTTTTCTACTTTCTCATAACAGGTAAGAGTATGGTAATTTTAATGCCATTTTATTCACATATTACTGAAGAATTATTGTATTTTCCTCTCATTCACAAGAAATTGGAAGCACACAGAAAGAATAAGAGCACAATTTGACTGACTTCCTGACCTGCCATCCTGATCTGGTGGCTTGCAGCTCTGGTGCTCTGTCCCTGGAGGTGATCTGAATGCATGCTGGTCATGCAGGTTCAGTGTGTAATACTTCTGGAATAATGGGTTGAGAAATGAGCCAGAGCTGGTTACATAAACCTTGTCATATGTCATGCAGACAACTGCCAGTCTCTGCACTTTTTGCTGTTTGTCATTTGTGTTTTCTGTCACCCAGATAAGACATCACCAAAAATAAACACATGGAGAGAAAAAATGATGTCTCTGCAAAGATTTCTGTATTTTTGCTCTCTGCAAAGATTGCTGTGCTTCTTCTCTCCATGTATATATATTTTGTTATTCTTTCCCAAGGGCTAAAAGAAAATAATAAAACCCCATATTAACTCTCCATTTAAACAACCTATAAGAAAAATATCTCTTGGTACTCTTAGTCCAAATACATATAGTCAGTTTTTAAGATAAAGTTTAAGTTTTGGCTTGAAGAGAGGGTTTAAAAATCCCAGATCTGTAACATTTTTCCTGTGTCTTTTGATTAATATTTTCACTGCTTTAACAATGGTCTTGTATGTACTGGGAAAGGTGTTCAGAGAAATCAGACTGCTCTATGCAGAGCTCATTGATAAGAAAATTGGTCTGAATTGGTCTGTTTTCTCAGACATCAACTGACTGCAGCCCTCTGAAGTCAAAGCTCTGTGGCTGAGCCTGTATTTTTGTGGGTATCTAGGTCTAGATTTTGGAATGCATTTTAGCAGCCAAATGTGAAAGTTTCAGAAATGTAAAAATTGCTGCTGGCAAGAGATAGAGATGAAAACATCTTAGTTTCGTCAGAGTTATGAGTGAGATGTAATAGAAAGACTGACATTATTTCATGAAAAATCATGTAGTAAGGGACTGCCTAGCTCTTGTAGCAATTTAGATAGTGTGACACAGAAAAGCCCTATCTGCAGGAGAAGTCCAAGGGTCATGGAAATGACCCTTGCTGACCTCTTTGCTGACTTCTCCCTGGCTGTTACCTGTCCATGAGAGGACATAAAGCAGAATTAGGAGCAGGGCAGAACTGCTCTTTTTCCTCTGTACTGATTTGTCTTTGTTAATAATGGTGGCCAGTCACTGACCTGAAGCCACGCTGCATCCTTCCTGAGAATTACAGAGCTGCTGCTCTGGATTTGGGTATTGGATCAAATTCCTGCCAGTAAGTCCTTGAAGGGATTTCAGCCACAGAATGTGGACTGCTGATGGCTCCCCTCATCCCAGTGTATCAGGGAAGACTCAAACTCTGTCTCTAATCACAGCCCAAATTCCCTCCTATTGTATTAATTACCTCATAACATCCTCCAGGAAGAGCTGAATGATCCCAGAAGTTCTATCACCACTCTACCCCTTTCAGTGACACTGCAGCATCAGTCTTCTTTTGTCCAGCCAGCTCCTTCAAGCATTACCACGGGGATTATTATGCTATGTATGCCTCTGAAAGTGAAGGATACTTGTTTTCCTCAGATATAGAGCAAAATAAGGCTTGAGACAGGATGTGGCTCCTCCCTGACCATGAAAATTGAATGACATTGCTAGAAAAAGAACAAATGAAATAGTAAAATATGGTCAGTTTAGGATAGAAATTCAAAAGTGGTGTGGATCATGAGATTAGTGAGGTTTTGGAACAGCTGCCCAGAAAAAAAAAAAAGCAAAAAGTCCTTATTTTAAGGAGGATTTTTGCCTTTTTAATAAAAGAGATTTTAATATGTGGTTTACTGAACAGTCAGAGGCTCAGTCACTTCCAGTCAGAAGTGCTGTGTTGGGAGATCTCTCCTCCCTCCCAATCTCCACTTTTACATGGCCATTTTCCAGATGGAAGTTTGCCTAGTGGTCCAATAAAGCTTTTGCTCATGTGCACAAACAGCACATTCTCCAGACAGCCAAGGCTGTCATGGACCTGATCACTGTATATGTGTCATGCTGCTGCTCACTTCTTGCACAGCTTTATCCTCCCTTGGAGGAGCTCAAATTAATATAAATCTGCTGAAAAGGTTTAATTATTATTTTCTGCTTGCATCTCAGGCACCTCTTTTAACAGGGTCAAAATAAACCCATTACCCTCTATATTTCATACATGGTAAGAATATTTACCTGTCAGAGATCATAACTCTTTAATGTTTTCTAAAGGATATATTGATTCACCTAACCTCTAGATCAGTCTCATTTCTAACTGTGTAGATGAACTGTGCAACACTCCTTGTATGTTTGGATGGCAGTGTTTCAGGATCAAAAAGGAGATGCTCTGATGTGCAACAACCACCCTTGGGAGTGTCCCTAAGTTCAAGGCATGCACAGCAGGCTGTAGGGGTGCCAGGCCATTTCTGATGTAGGACAGGCAAGGGTAATTTCTCTGAGCAGATTCAGAAACCCCTGCAGGCTCACCTCTGTCCAGTCAATTCCCAGTGGACCTTGGTCTGTTTGAGTATTGCCAACTCAAATCTAAGAGAGATTCTCTATGAAACATCTGTTCCCTGTTCAAAGTTAAGCAGCCACAGGCAGAGGCAACCCATCAAAGCTGGCCTTGCATGGGCACTCTGTGGGAACTTGCTCATCCACCAAGTTCAGTGCTGGGAGCTGTGAAAGCAAACTTTACGTAGGAAAAGGCAGATGGTTGTCTTCTTTGGGGACTTTGCAACTGCAAATTCTACAACCTATCTTGCCAGTGGTACTACTCAAACATATTTATCATTTGTAAGTTTGTTCTAAAATTCAACACTTCTCTGCATCTACTTAAACTGAATTTTTGTCTTGCTCTACCCCCACAGGCTGCCTAGATAATCACCATATTTTCATATTGTTGAGTAATGTCCTAATTTAGATAGCTCTTTTGTATACCAAATTATTATATTTTTCTCACTTTTTAGGTTTATATTTTCTAAATTTCAAATAATTTCTAAGACTATTTAAATGTAATTTCTTCTAGTCTTTATGGATGCTAAAACTATGCTGCCTAAGGTGTAATTCTCTAGATCCCAGTTTCTTCCACTTTAAAAAAAGTTGTTTTCTTTATAGTATTTTTCCTTCTCCAGTTACTATTTTTTGGTAAATGCCTTTTTTTGGGTTTTTTTGGGGTTTTTTTTGTGGTTTTTTTGTTTGTTGTTTTTTTTTGTTTGTTTGTTTGTTTGGTTGGTTGGTTTTTTGTTTTGTTTTGTTTTGTTTTGTTGTTGTTGTTGTTGTTGTTGTTGTTAAAAATCATAATTATTCAAGCACATATAGTTTGGCCAGTTCTGTAAGAAATCAAGGCTATGTTCATCGTGTGCTTTCAGTCTTAATATATCCCTCTCACCTAAAGAGTCTTTAATCTGCTCTTTCTCCTCTCTTGGTGTGGATTTTCCTCCTCATTGTTCCTCAACCCTTTAAATAACAAGCACTATTAATATTTTTGTGAAAGCTAATAGGTTCAAGGCAGTTTAATCCTCTTCCTGATGATTATTTTCTCTTCCTTTCTCATAAAAGATATATAGATGAAAATGTAGCACATCATTTAATTTTTTTATGCTTTTAGTCTACATCGGTTTTACTTGACAACCTATTGCAGCTTTCTCTGAAATTAATTTCACCCCCTCCATGTGGCAATCAACTACAGCTACTAGCAAAATATAGTTACTAGCAAAGTTTTCCTTTTTATCTTTTCTTGGATTTTCTGGTTTTCCAGGTATGCCTCATCCAGTCCTTATTAATTCCCCACTATGGCATTTTCCCAGTTTTATTCCACAGCAGGACAGAATTATGTTGTGTCCTTGATATTGCTTTGTATAGGAATTAGCATTTCTCCTGAAATATTTTTACCCTTTGGGATTCTTCTCTGTGAGCACCTTGCCTCCCTGTCTGTAGCCTGCTACATTGGCCCTTTTGAAGCAGAGTGTTAATAATCATCATCTGCTCAGATTCAGTCCCTTCTCGTAAAACCATGAAATCTACCAGGAAAAGATCATTTTCACTCAGATTGTTTTCTGTGATTTTTTAAAAAAATCCTCGTCAAACACAATAAAAACCAAGCCAACCAGGGACCATTAAAGCCTCTGAATTCTAGGACAGTGAGTTGTGCCTCAAGGAAGAGGAAATGTGCCAAGAATAACAACAGACGTTCAGTTTGCAGCTGTCAGCATTACAAAGGGAACACAAAGCAAGAATGCTGACTATGTAGAGGAATAGATATTACATGAACCCCACTCTCAGAACAGCTAAGAAATTCAGGACACTTGTGCTGATGAAGCAAAGCGGGTGCAGCAGCAGCAGCTTTATGGGCAACACCATCTCCCTGCAGAATTGTCTTCCCTGTCCTGGATGAAAACTCAGCTCCCTTGACAAAGCCAGGCAGTTGTCCCACTGAACAGTGCCCCATTCAGTCTCCCTTTCTCTTCTTCTTCCAGTCCCCTTTTCTGTCCTTCAGCACTCTTCTAGGAGGGGTTGCTAGTTTTCCTGCTGACTATAAATGCACAAGGTGTTGGCAGTTCCACCTTGTTCCAGCCTGGGGAGAGGAAGCCGTAGAACGGCCAGGTTGGAAAGGACCTTAAAGATAATCTAGTTCCAACTCCTGTCCATTGGCAGGGACACCTTTCACTAGATCAGGCTGCTCAAAGCCCCATCCAACCTGGCCTTGAATGCTCCCAGGGATGGGGTATCCACAATTTCTTTGAGCATCTTGTTCTGGTGCCTCACCACCCTCACATCAAAGCATTTCTTCTGTAAATTTAATCTAAACCTACTCTCAGTTTGAAGCTATTTCCCCTAGCCCTCTCACTACCTACTCTAGTATAAGTAGCCTCTCTCCATCCTGTGGGGTCCTTTAAGGTACTGAAAGGCTGCAATTAGATCATCTTCATCAAATACCGTTTTTTCCTCTAATAAGCACTCATCTGTTACTGCAAGAAACACCCTTCACTTGAATAAATTGAGTCACCTCCCATCAGCAATCACAGAGATATAAGGAAAAACTGCATCAGGAAGTGTTGAAAGCAGCAAATATTTGGATTTGAAATAAACAGTAACAACTGTTTTGCATCTGTCTTCTTCCTCAGATGTCTCCTTTCTAATCTTCTCTCTCCCCACCATCATACCTTACTTGCTCCTCATGGAATCATTTCATGGCTGCAGGTAGCAGGGCAGTTCTCTGGTAGCACAGCAGAAACTCTCCCCTATTCCAGTTTTTACATAGTCCAATCATGTGGTACCTGAGGGCAGCCAGCAGCAATCAAAAATTATGCTGGTGCCCCAGGAAGTTATATATAAATAAAAAATAGGAGGTGAATAGCTTTAGGTCTTGGATTAGAGGGGTTTTTTTTTCAGGTTTCATTTGTAAATTTAAAATGTCACTTCTTCAGCACTGGCAACAGGATGAGGTACAGATGATAAAAAAGTCAAAGAAAACTGTTGAAAACCTGTGAGCTTCCTATCTGGTGAGGACTGGCTGGCAAAGCAATGAGGTTCATAGCACTGAGCCAGAGCCTTTCCCCCCTCCCACAGCCTGAAGTGCCTGAAAGCCTTGCATTTATCTCTATTGTGTTTTACTGGCAATTGTTATTGGATAATTTTATATCCCTAATGCAGCTACAAAAGCCTATAATTTAGCTTTTTTAGATCTTTTCTAGAAAGAAAGCAGGTAGATGGAAATCTGCCATACTTTGTCAAGGCAGGGAGGTATCCACACATAATGTCCCAGGTTTTTTAATAGCTGTATAAGATAAGCAGACTCTCCCAGTGAAACCTCCATGACCACAGTGTTTTTCATCACGAATGCAACCCAGGTGTTTCTATTTGGTTGAATAAATAATCTGTATAAGCTTTTGTGTGTGTATTCCTAAGATGTATTTTCTGCAGTGGTTGCTGATGCTATTTTTCCAGTTAAATATATTTTACCTTTTTGAAAAAGAAATTATTTTATGCACATTGCAGTCTCCAGCTTCAAACCTCTTAGAATAAGTATCCTGACATTTAGAAGAAGAATAAGGATGTCTGTGAATACTCTATCGTCACAGACCTTATAGAAAGTTGAAAATATTTAAAAGGAAAAGGGACAGCTGTTTTAAACTGGAAAGGTGGAAATCAGTCCTTTTTTATGTGATTACCTTTAGGCAATAGTTTCTGTGTGTCTGCATTTCCTCTGCACTAGACTATAGATCTTAACACTCAGTGTTAGATGCCAACTGAGTCTTGGGCATTGCTTAAAATTCTGATGTACAGCAAAATTTTTATACCACAGAGGTATGTGTGCATGAAGGAAAGTAACTTTCAATCATGGTAAAGTGAACAATTAAAAAAAATTTAAAAAACAAATTCCAAATGCTCATACTGAATATTTACCTTTAATCAGTAACCACAAAACATTCCCTGACACAGAGCAGACAGAAACATGCCACTAAGGTAAACTTTAGCCTGACTACTCCAGCTGCATAAACTCTAGTTTTATCCAGATGACAAGCTGAAGGCCTTATTGGCATATAGATGGATAAAAGTGTGAGTCAATACCAAAAAAAAACAAAAAAACATTTGTCACAGTTCAAAATCAAAACAGTGAATTTTAAAATGAGGTGTCTGTCTGCTCCTAAAGGTCATCTTCTCAACAGTGCTTACAGCAGGCTCCTGTCTCTCAAAGGACATTTATATTGCTGGCATTTTCACAACAGCTTTGTGGGCAGAGGTCGACCTGAGCTTGTAGGCCATAACATGATGGGCAAGCCTGTTCTTTTCCACTGTCTGATATTCCCATCACAAAAGCAGTGTTATTTCCAGGGTCAATATTTGCAGAGCGTCCCTTACATTTTACGAAATCCCTCACTTTTTCCCCTTCTCCAGGGTGTTTCATGTGTATGTTTTTGGGTTTTTTCACATCCTCTTCTGAGTACTTTTGTTCTAGTTTTACAAATGCAAATTTTTGGCAATGATAATTGACACCTGAAAATAAATTTTCCTTTGACTATACAACACCCATTGAACCCTGGGGAAAAATAGGTAAATAATCATATATTTTAGCTGACTACACCAATTTGTGCAAAGCACAGATAACAAGGTTATTTGTTATGTGTTTGGCAGGACAAACAATTTTATTTTTGAAGCATGAAAGAGATGGGAAAACATGTTACTTCCTTCATTTTATGAACTGTGTACCAGTCATCTGCCACTTCCTCCCCACCACTTTGCAAAGAGCAAAGAATTGAATTGAGGTCCTTCAAGGCCTAAAGAATTGATCCAAGTTGCCCAATTCCTGCAGGTTATGGCTGAGCTTTGGTCCCAGGAGACTGACTCAGTCATGTCAAAGGAGGGAAAAGACAACCCAGAAAGCAACTATTATTACTGTGTGTCAAAAAATGAAAAGCCTGAGACATCTGTGTGTGTAAAGGAGGATGTGAGATGACATATCCTATCTTCAGCACAGGTCCCTCACTCACTCACTTATGTGACAGCCTGTGACAGGAGAAAGTTGGCATCAGAGATATGAACTCAGCCCACAGAAACAGCAGACTTGAGACCATGTGTCAAAAAGGTTCTTTACTTGATAAGCAGCAGAGCCTAGACTCTGCATTTGAGATTTATTTTGATCTTCTCATGTCTAGCTGATGATTGCCCTAACTTGTATGTTTCAGCAGTTAAATGAGTCCTAGAAGCTGTTTTTGTTTAAAAGATATTATTCTGTTTATTGATTCTTCATTTTGTAAGCTCCTGTGAGTCGATCACAGAAGTGCAGGGTTTTTCCCCCCCAATATTACACAAAAAGGAAAGGAAGTTTTCTTTCTTTTTTTTAAATACCAAAATAAACACTCAATCACCAAAAGTTTTATAACAAATTGTCATGGGTTGACATTAGACAAAATGCCAATGCACCCATGAGGGTATATTTTACCTAATGAACTGCTGTGAGATGTGGTCAAGAACAGAGCAGAGCAGGCCTAATACTTGAAGCAGACAGACAATTTATTACACTACATAACAATGGACAATAGAAAAGGAAAGAAAAACCCAACCACCCAAAAGCAGAAGAGAAAACCTCCCAAAACACGGCTTCTCCTCCCCCCAATTCCATTCCATACATGCTCACTCAGTTGACTCCAGCACATTACCTTCATCTACTTGCTTAATCCCTCAACAACCCTGGGTTCCTAATCCAAATCATCATCCTTTAAAATTCAGACAATCCACATTCCATCCAGGACGAGAGGAGTCTCTCTCGCACCACAGACCCCCCCCACAGGAAACACAGGTCCACCATCCCGTGTTCCCACGTCACCCATGGCACTGCCTGGAGGAGTCTGCCAGGGTGACACCCTCCTTTCCATGTCCAGCACTCTCACTGCCGTCCATGGACCTGCACTGCAACAGGGCTCTTTTTAAGGATGTTTTGGCCAAGTACCAAAAACCAGCCATCCTCTCATTTTGGGACTCAGGTCCCCCCCATTTACCCCTGGGGCCGGGGGCTCCAAGAAGCAGGCCAGAACGTCTCTGGGTTTGAGCCAAAAACATCCACCCAAACACAGTCTTATTTATAGTCAGAAGGGTCCAGGGTCCGTCTATGGCTATCATTATGCAAGAAAAGTCCGGCCCAATAGGCCACTCCTCTTCATTCCGGCAATCGAAGGGGCTTCTTTTCATCTCACATTACCCTCTCGGTCCCAGGCTGTCCTCTCTCTTCTAAAACCACCAACTATGAGAATACAGCGTCCAGGGATAACTCTCTTCTGCCTTAGAAAGAGTTAAAAGCTTTATCTCCCACCACCAAGGTCAGGCACAGGCGATCGCAGGCACTGCAGGTCTCACAAGCAGCTCCAGCTCGGCACCTTCTCTCTGTGGGGGGAGGAGAGAGACGAGACCGGGGGGGGGAAGGGGGGGGGGAACGGGATGGGACAGGGAGGGGGACGGAAGGCACCTCCAAAGTTCTCCCTCCACCCCTCCATTCTAGATGGAAGCTGGACCAGCTCCACTCCAGCTCCCTCTGTTCCCCACCCCGAGGCCCACCTTGCTCAGCCAGGCCCACCTTGCTCCCCTCCCCCACCCGGCCTAGCCAGGCCGGCAGGGGAGAGGAGAAGACGCTCCCTCTCCGAAAGCAGAGCAGGAAAGAGAGAGTCCTGCTGGGAAATCCGGCTTTTAACCCCTCGTGTCCTCAGAGGCGTGTCCACCTCTTAGTGGCCAACAAAGGTGCCAGTACTCAGACCCAAAGACTGATTGGTTTGCCCACTACTTCCAAAAAAACTCACTTCCCTTCAAACCACGACACAAATCTGCCATTTTTCCCAGTTAAATTGCAAGTTTTCCCCAATTTCTACAGAATTATTGAATATACTCACAGCAAAATTGAGAAGTCCAATAAATTCCCCTTGACAGAAACAGCTACTGTGGGGTCTTTCTACTTCATGAGGAGGTAGTGCAGGTAGATGGAGTTTGCCTGTTTTACGGTTGTCTTTTTTTGGGCAGGATATTGGAGACTCTTCTGGCACTCCCATAGTCTTCTGTGCAACATTTTCAGCTGCTGAAATAGTCCTCATATCCTTGAGATAGCCTCTTCTACCTCCCTCCCTCTCTCCCTCTTTTTTTCCTGACACCCACAGCCTGCCCCAACCTCTGTGTTTGCACAGGGCTTTTAACTACCAGCCTGAGGCAAGCTGGAAGCAGCAGAGGAGGGAAAGGGGTAGATCAGGAAACCACTAAGCCAATTTTCCATTAACCAAATGAGCAGGGTTCTGTAATATTTCTTTGAGGTAAGGAAAACTGAGAAATGAAAGTCTCTCATAGCCTTCTGTGGGTCACTCATTAATTCACAGCTTACTGCACCTTTCACACCGTCCAATACTGATTTTTTGCTATTAGATGCATTCAAGCTGTTGATATATACAGCCTTGTTCCAGTAATCTATCAAGAGAAAGGCTTACATTTTATAAATTAATTGTCCTATGTAAAGTCAGATGATAATCTACAGTAGTATTGCTCTAAACAAAGTGATAGTGTTATTTTTCAGGAAAAGGAAAATAAAAGCAGCATTGTCTTGCTTAAAATAAAATGCATCCATTTCTGTTTGGAATTCATGCAGAATTATGAGTTGAACCTATTTTATATGCAAATTAAATTTTCCTTAAGAAAGCAATTTTTTCTGGACTTTAGAATAGAGTTGCAATTTTATTTTTTGCAGGTACCAAGAAAATAACAAAACAAAGACATCACTCCTCAAGCTGATTTTTGTAATGTTAGGAATTTTGCACTTTTCAGGTAAAACCAACAAGATTCTAGTGGGAAATTGATGCCAAATATCAAAATCTAAACAGGATTTATTTTTCAGGATGGACACAAAGGAGCTTTGTGGAACTCCTAGGCAGGTGAAAAGTTGCTTGGCAGTTCCATGTCAGATAATGTATATATACAAATACATATAATTCATCCCCCTTTCCTAGAAAGATGAAATGACTTAGTAAATCCACTATGCTGAATGAAAGGTTAAACTTTTCATTACCATGCCTCATGTACAATTATGTACAGCCTCATGGATAATCATCACCATTGAAAGAAAGTAATTTTAAGAAAATCAATATAAAATACTGTTTTTCTCAGACAAACAAAGCCTGTTCTTCACTAGAAGCTCTGGAACACTTTCTATGAAAAACAGGTCAGTTTATTCTCTTGTCCTAAATAATACTGCCTAAAAACAAATCTGAAATGTCTTTCCTGCTGTCTCCTCTGCATCAGAAATGTTTAGCTATGGGTTATACATCCTCTGGAGTTAAGCAGTTCATTCGTTATAGAAACAACTCCAGGCTCTTGCATTTCTGAAAGCAAAAACTAATTTCTCTCTGTCAATCCAGGCACAAACCCCAGATTCTACTCTTTAGTTTTTGCACCTAGAGATAAAGAAGTTCTTGGCCCTTCTCTACCGTGGGAGCTCTCACTTCTTCCCAGGTGCTTTGTTCCTGCTGCTGCAGCACATGCTCCCTTCATCTGCACTGCTGCTTGGTGCTGGAAAACAAGCTAGGAATTAGAACTACTTTTTTTAAAATTAATAATATTATGAACTTAACCCGGATCAATCCCAATCTGTTTCCCAGAAGACCTTTGGCCAAAAAAACCCCAAAAGGTAGAATTATAAAGGTCATATCCTACAGCAGAAGGGCAAGAATGAGGTGCTAATCTGGAAATAAATATTGAAAGAGGTTGAGAAACTGAATGCCTGAGTGTTGGGTTGTCCCTGGCAGAAGGTAGGACACATCAGAGAAGGAAGACAAAAGAAAATTACGTTTTTAAAAGTAGGGTCCCAGACTAATAAACTGGATTTGTTAAATGCTATCATTTCTTCATCGTTAATGAATTCTGGGAACTATCATTGACACCTGATTTGTAAAAAGAATGCAGTAATTGTACAGGAAGGTATACAGATCAATGTGCAGCATTCTGAAAGTGATAACATGATGCCAATTGTATCTCAGGGGCTACAAATTATGGCTTAATTTCCATGATAATTTTTCCAGTCAAACTTACTCACAGTGTTCACAAAAGGGAAAATTCTTCCTCCCATCCCTTGGGAACAAGGATGATCATCTACTGCATAACAAGATTCAGAGTTTCATAATAGTTTCACTGTGTAAATTGACTTTACCTGGTGGTCTGTTTAGCTGTATGTGTTCAGGAAATGTAGTAGGAGATCAGTTTGATTCAGGAGGCATAGCAAAGAGCAATCTCTGAACAGACTCACTGTAGGGAGATGAAAAACTTTGTAGGGAGTGAGAGAAATCAGACCTCACATGTATTACAGAAATGCTCAGCACATGCAATAGACTAAGCAGGAGAAATACTCCAAGTACAGCCTTGTGTGAGTCATTATCTTTTACCAGGTGACTGATCAGCATATCCCCAAGGCTTCTCTGTGCCTCCAATGTGTGCTACTTGTGATTAGATATAGCGTCACTGAAATGGAGAGTAGCTGGGTTCTTATTCTCTTCCCTCTTACATCAAAGCACACCAGGAGTCAAGGGAGTCAGAGATGTGTGAGGGTATTAGCTCTAATTCCCTGGCTTTCATATGACTAGTCCGCTATTGAACCTTTAGAACAAAATAGATTATTTTCAAGTTCTGTCCCCAGGATTATTTCCTCAGCTGCTCTCCTGTCTCTCAAAGAAGTAGATTCAAGCAGGAAAAGGTAGGTTTGAGAAGCCACCTAATGCTCTCTGCAGAGATCACTGTCTGGATGGATATAGGAAATCCATGGGGCTTTTTTCTAGTTATAGTCAGTAAGTTTTCACACTGAAGATGAATCACTGGGAGCAACTGATAGGCATAGTAAAATTGGAGATTGTTACTCTGCTGATGAGCAGGAGTCAAAGACTAAAAACTTTCTCCATGCTGGGAAGCACCTTGTCTGGCAGGCCTAGCTTGAGCTCTGCCTGAAGACATTGTTTTCTTTCAAAACCTATGAACGCTTCTATTTCTTCTGTTCCATTTCACATTTGTTGGGTGTCCCAAGACACAGCTGCCATTAAGAATGTTTGTAAACAACCTCCTCCTGGAGACTCTGAAAAAACACCCAGGTAACACCCTCATAAAGAGGGAGAGAGTGAGCAAGACCAAGAGCTCTGAAAGCAGAGAGAAGAACTCACCATGATCTGCAAGGCAGGGGACAACTGCAAGACACTGAGATGCACAGGAGGATGTGGGTGTCTGCAGCTCAGGCACAGTGGGGCTGGTCCTGGCACCTGGGAGCCCATGCCCTGCAGGAAAAGGTCTCTCAGCCAGGGCAGAGCCCACATTCTCCTGAGAACCCCAGCCTCTGGGTGACAGCACTGGACACCATGGGCAGCAGTCCTGGTGGGACATCCTGCTGTGACCAGGAGGATGAATTCACCTCTAGAGAGTTTGGGTTTCATGGCAGTGACTCTCAGGGTTCCAGCTGATCTGCTGCTCACTTGGCTGAGCTAAGCACACCCTTTTGCCAGCGTCAGACCTGGAACCCCTTGTGCAGGAGATGCTGACTGAGCCATGAGAGAGCTTCTCAGTAGAGTGGGAACCCACATCCCAGCCCTGTTTCTAGCCAAGGGAGACCTAAACTCCACTTTCATTTAGAAATATGAGAAAATAGTGTAGAAAATACATGCCAGATTTAAATCTTCTGCCTGAGTTTTTTTGGGGGGCAACTTCAGGTCTCATCCTCAGGAACATCAACCTCTTGGTCCACCCCAGAGCTCTTTGTGGCACTCGGGGACTGCTGGACATACATCACTTCCATCTCAGCAGCTCCTCTGCTGGTGGCAAACCAGCACAAAAAATATTCTTCTTGCACTTAGGTTTATTCAGCATCTGCACAGACAGAGATCCAGCTCATCTCTCATCTGTTTCCACAGTTATCCACACAGCTAAATAGGGAATTACAAAGTTGTGGGGTTTTGTTGGGTTTTTTTTGTTTGTTTGGGTTTTTTTGTGTTGTTGTTTTTTTTTTTTTTTTGTTGTTGTTGTTGTTTTGTTTTGTTTGTTTGTTTTTCTTTTTTTTTTTTTTTTCTTTCCCTAGGATTACTAGGTGTGGAAATTGGCCTAGGATTACTAGGATTGACTCATCCATAGCTGGGGTATGTCAGAACAAAAAATTTTTTGAGGAGAGAGAGATATTTGCAGCTGGTTCAGCAGGAATTTTCCATCAGCAGTATTTCCCTTCCAGTGTGACCCCTGAGGACACATTTCAGATCATTCTTGACACAGAGAATATCCTAAACTTCTGGGGACAGCAGTTTTATTATCCAGGAGACAGAGAAATTTCTGAGATGGATTCACTGTTTTGCTCCCAGTATCAGACAGACAGGTAGCAGTGCCTTTTTCTCTCAATGAAATGCAGATATAGAGAGGTGAAGTACAAGCCCACAAAAAATGGTAACCAGTATTTCCTTAAAATCAAAAATCTGATAAAAATATTCTCTTTTTTCCAAAGAAAGTTCTCTGAAGCACGATTTATTAACTCAGTTTTAATAACTTAGAAGTATTGTGATATTAGCCTTGCTTTGCTATGAAAACACTAAAACACTAAACAAGACCATAGAAAATTAGGGATTCTTTTTATAATAAGAATATCTACACTAGTTCTCTGTATAATGTCTAGCAAGTTATTTTTTAAATGACCTCTGGATCTTTCAGCTTTTTTTACATTATGGTAATGTGAGGAAACATTTCTAGAATTCAAAAAGGCAGGGAAATCCCTCATTTTCTTATGAAAGCAGACATTTTCTCAACAATTACAAGTAACTAGGTATTAATAGAAACATGTGAATATATATACAACATAGATTATATATACACATACAGAGAAAATATATATTTTAAAACAGAAAATTCTTTGAAATATACAGCCTAGATTGTTGGAACTGTCCACAATAAATGGAAATTTAAAGAGAAGATGATGCTGACACTCCTGAATCAGCAGTCTTAGAAAGGGCACAGTGACATAACATTGTGGGGGAATCTCCTCACATGTGCATGATGCTGAAAGATACAGAGCACAGAAAGGAAAGAGGTAAATGCACAGAGTCTGTGTTTGAATCCTTCTGTTGTAATAATCATGAAAACACAGAATTATCAGAGAACTATTACTATAAAATCTTTGCTAAAGCAAATGACCACTTAGTAAAGATTTACTGCAGGTTTTACAGAAACATTTGCCATATCAAGTGAACAAAGACTCAAAAGTTTCCAGCCTTTGAGCTACTAAAATTCTAAACTTGATGCTGGGCACAACCCTCACAATGGGTTAAAAACCTGGGCCTCTTACATGTTCTATCCCCTGAGATTTGTCTAGACAAACCAACCACTTCCTTTTGTCAAGGATGTTCATAGCACAACAGGAAAAGCCACAAGGTCTTGGTCATCTCTCCTTATGTGAAATCCTACAGCAGAAGAGGGGCTGCAGTGGGGAAAAGAGCATCTGAAATTCTCCCCCCAGGAGTTGAGTACCAGTGCTGGAGCTTGCCTCTGGAAACCCAGCCTTGAAGCCCTACACCACACGTAGCAATTGGGCATCCCATCACCACAGCTCCCTATCAGCCATGGTCCTTTCAAGATGCTGTGTCAAAAAAAAGCCATGAGTGAACATTAAACCAACATTTTCTATAGTGTAGGCCCCAGAGCTTAATAAAGCTACAGGGTTTGTAATGTTTTCATCCATAAAAGGCAAAAATTTGGTTTATGGCTTCCTTTATCTTTCTCACTTTCCAGCTCCTCTTTCTCTGATATTAAATTTACTATCTGTTCCTTTAGGTGAAGAGATGGGGCCTCACTGTCTCATTTTCCACACCCTGTTAGGAAAAAGGCTTTTATAGTATATGAGAGATTAATATCCATTGTTTATTGTACTGCTATTACCCTTTACTACCTATATCACTTCAGTCAATGGGACCAGTACAGGAGCTGCAGAGACAGAGAAATCACAAAAGGTGCAAAGTATATCATGTAGCAAGGGTTGAGTGTGATAGTGAATAAGCAAGTCATGTTTGCTGTGAAAAGTGGTGTCATGAAACAGCATTTCTGTTATGAGTGTTGTTGAGAGTGTTTCTGCCCTCATTGGCTCTCATGCAAAAACCTTTTTCCTCCCTGGGACACAAGAAAATCCCATTTCACATTCAGTGCCTCTCTAAAGGCTCTCAGCACTGCTGGCATCAAGGTGAAGCCTCTGCATGGCTGCAGCAGCTGCTCCAAGGCTGCAGAGCCTGGCACTGCTCCAGCTGCTCCTCTGCCTCTCCTCAGCTGTAGCATCCCCTGTGCTCAGGAGAATCACTGGTGCAGGAAAGGTGCTGGGGCTTATTTATTAGCTAGAACCTGCTGGGACACACAGATGTAACTGAGATTATAACTGAGCCTGGTGGTTCCTACTGACTAGGAAATATGCTGCTAAATGGGGAAAAGACAGAACCTCAGAGCCTCGGGTAACCTGCTAAAATAACCCAAACAGGAAACAAAAGTCAACACCTTCACCAACATGGCCCAAACAGGACAGGTCAGCCTTCAGAGGAATTTCTACTTAGGCATTCTTCTCTAAGTACATCGTCTGCACCTTTGACTAATTTGAAGTGCAGCCTCTGCAGATCCAAGGTGTCAGCTCTTGATCTGCTTCATTCTTCCTCTACACTTTCAGAGTTGGGACTGCTTCTCTTCCCTCCCTCTGCCACAGACCCTTAACAGAGTGCTAAGCAGTTCATATTGAATTAAAATTAAATCAATAAGGAAAACCAAGCATTAAAATCCATGAACTTCCTGAGCTTTCTGATGCATCTTTAGGCATATGACACTACAAAATTCTATTATTACTTGGCTTAATTGATGAAGAATTTGCCAGTAAAATCATTGAGAAAGAAATTCAAATAGGTGGGCTGCCCTACCATGAACAGGTGAGGGGCTGAAGTTATTTGGCTCACCACACAGATGGTTTTGCTGTTCATTCTAATCAACTTCCGTGCCTGTGCCAAGGCTGAATTGTTAATTATGCTGCACATTTTTTTTGTGAACAGATTTAAAGGCCAAAGAAAGAGAGCTCAAAGGCAGTTGAGGTGCTTCCTGAATAGGTACAGCTCTGAGCATGGCATAGGCCTCAGGACAACACCTTTTATGAGTCTGTCCTTCCAAAATATTAATTATTGTAGAGTAGATTGCAGCAGCTTCCACAAATGTAGGTGTGATAGCAAACCCAACTTTGTAAGTGTAGCAGGTCCTGCACAGGTCTTTGGAGCTTGTCCCTTCTCTGGTCACTGTAATTAATAGCCAGTTTTGGGACTGACTGTAGGTTTAGGTATCAGTGAAGAAAAGGACTTCTATCAAATTTTGCAGCTTCTCCAGGGTCAGTGAACTGAGTAAATACCAGCACTCGATGTCTACCTTGGAGTGACAGGTAAGAAGAATGGACACTTGTAGATGAACATGCTTTTCAGTGTCACAGACAGGGTTGAACAGGTCTGATTTGTTGCCTTTTCTTCTGCAGCTCTTTATAATCAGAACTATGCATGGAGAGAATAAATACTCTGATTATATTTTCTTCTGTTAATCAAAAATGAGAAACAGCAGTGTCATCTCCAGTTGCACAGACTAAAAAGTGAATTGTTACTAAAAGTAGGACCACTTTTTGTCACACTAACACACTAATTTGCATTTTTTTCCGACCGTCTCTCCGAAGTACTTCTCCAGTTTCTTGTAGACTTCCTTGCAACCATTGAGAATATCAGCCTTTACAGACTGAAAGCCAAGGAGGCAGCCTCATTGAAAGCCAAGGAGGCAGCAAGCACTGATGAACCTCTAAGCAGAAAATGGGGTGCTTCCATGAAAGAAGTCAGAGAAAAAAAGTAGTTTGCAAGTCAGGAGGTGCTAAGTGTTGGTATGCTGAGGCTTATAACTGAGCACATGGGTACTGCCAATTCCATGCTGGAATTACTCTCCATGGGTGAGAATGAGAGATTGCTGAGTCCAAAGGTGTGCCAGAAGAGGCAGCATGAGCCCACCAGGTTGGCACTTATACCAAATCAGTGCTTCTGGCGATACTGCATGGCCAGTGTCAAGCAGAGAACATCACTTACCAATGGACAAACCAGGCTTCAGGGCAGCCAGAGCTTGGGCTGGACACACAGATATACAAATGTGCAGCACTCAGCACCTCCACACCTGGCAGTGCCTCAAAGAGGGCAAAGGAAAGGTTGTTTCCTGCCTTACTCAACACCAGACTGACAGGTCATTTAAGCAAGGCAGAATATATAAGAACCACACATAGGGAAATGGGTTTAATGCTTTTCAAACCATTAGCTCTCACTGTTGCAAAATACTAAAAAAGGCAAGAACTAAATTCAATTCAAATTGGACTTGAAATTCTAGAAACCATTGGATTTTTTTGGCTGCATAAAATTTAAAAAACTTTGGAAATGAGGTAAATATCATGCTGTTCCTCTGAGCAGGTGAACGTAGGAGAAGGTAGAGGAGCTGGCAAAAAATATGTGGGCAGATGATCTGGCAATTATTTACATCAGTCTTCCTGTACTTCTTCTCAGAAAGTAGCTATTCCTCTCCAGAAGCGAGGCATGAAAATATACTGAATACTAAATTGTTGCAGTAGGTCAATTTTCTTGCTCTTAAGAATGCTCCAAAATTGAACTCAGCTACAAATTTTCCCACAAATCTTCTGTTTTCCACTTTGATTTTTAATGCCTGAAATTGTACTGAAGTGTAGACTGCAAAAATAGTTTTCTGGTGGTTGTATCACCACCAGTATTTTAATCAGAACAAAATAATTTAAAAGCAAAATGCTTGCTTCCCTGCTTGCTTAACCTGTCACTTGTTTTGGGTGGCCATTTTTTCCCCTTATTTGTTTGTTCACTCATTTGTCGCTTTGTAGTTGTTTGTTTTTAAAGCCTTCTAGTTCTTTATTTTTTGTGCCCCACTTACAGCTATAAAAATTTGTATCATGAGTTTTGACTCACCTTCCAGAGGTATTTTTATAAATTCGTTGCTCGTTAGAGCATTTAAACACCTCCAGTCTGCCCAGCAGGCTCTCAGCAGCAGTCTACCCTAAACATGAAGAAGCAGTAAGTAGCTCTAGTTATCACTGATTTTCACTGACCACTTCTTGCATGACAGTGATTTTATTTTCTCTGTGAACCTAAGATCTCCATAATCTGATTTAATTTTAATTATATGAACAAGAACATCCATATTATACAAGCGGAATTCAGCCTGGCTGTTACTATGTGTATGCAGTAGTCATAATCACTTTGAGGTATTGTGGTTATTTGTTTCCAAATTGTCTCCTTAGATTAACAGCATTAAACACTGACTTTCATTTGATATAATTTTGAACAATGCTATTTGGAGGTGCCAAATGACCAGTCATCAAAGCAGAGTGGGGTCAGAAGGTCTCATTTTATCAGTATCATAATAAGTCTACTAGATTACATCATCAGCACGTACTGAGATAAGAAACAAAATGCTGGTTTTTTACTGTAGATAAAAATAGCAATTATAAAAACAATTATAGTACTGATAATACACAGCTATATGTACTGAAATATGTAGTGAAATGTGCTATTTCACTCCACTGTTCTCAAAATACTTCTACAAAGACAGGTGAGATGGTCTAACTCCAGTAAAAGGTAGAGAGAAGGAAACACATAACTGGCAGCCAAATATCTTATTTTCTCTGCCCACTTAGGGTCACACTGTATCTTTCCCTCACTGTACTTGGCTATCTGTTGTTTTTGTTTCTCTATTTCCACAATATGCGTAACATAAAAAAAAAAAAAAAAAAAAAAAAAAGTTCGACAAATTTGCTGCTTTAACCCCAAAATCACATGAGGGAATTCCTTGAAGCAGAGCTGAGCTGTATTAGCAATTTTACAATTGTAATGTCAACAGTATTAGAGCTAACTGGTATTAGACTGGTGCTAACTGGTGCTGGGTGTGCATATTAAAAGCAAAGCTAGAACCAGTCCTGGAGGCACTTGGCCTGCCTCCTCTCGTAGGGATTGGTGGCTGGTTTGTGTATCACACTCTGCCCTTGCAAGGTCACCGTGCAGCGCCCTTGCTGACACTGCTGAGGACACTAATGTGTGGCAAGTTAATGGAAATAACCTTTCCTTCTTTTCTCCTCTGACAGCAAGCTCAAGGGAGTCTGACAGTTTCAGAGAAATGGAAATAGGTGCAAGAAGAGGCCATATTCTGGACAAAATTCCTCATATACTAGTCTAAAAGGGGCAGATACATGCTATGCTTCTGTTTGGTTAAAGCATTAATGTCCTGAAATGTGGGCTGCAGGTTCTGGGGCAGGCAGATCCTCCTCACGCCCCAGTACAGGTGAGGGAAGCTGGTCACATTGGTGGGACAAGGCATGGGTTGGACACGAGCCCTGCAGTGTTAGAACCACAGAAAACACAAAATATGACATTTCTGTCCATCTCTTTCCGAGGAGCCACAGATGCCAGGCAGTCCTGTTACGGATTTAATATCTGGAAAAATATTTGCAGCAGCTTTTATTATTACTGGTGTTACAGCAGCACCTAGAGACCCATCCCGGGACTGGGATTCCTTCTTCCTGGCAATAGGCAAAGAGGGGCTGAAGGAGGGGCCCTGCAATGAGGAGATTACAGTCTGAATGGAAAAGACAGACAACAGCTGGAGCGGAGGGAGCTGGGGAGCACAATGAGGGGTTTGTCTATGCCAGCAGATAGCCTGGACCACACTTGGATCTGTTACCACCTGAGCACAAGGGGACCCACAACCTCCTGGTGAGCTGGCTGCACTGACACACAGTGTTTTGGCCTGAAGTTTAGTGTATAGGGTTATCTTTGGGCTTGACTTACCAGGAAAGGCATTTTTAGAAATTGAACAATATGAATTGTTTAATGCCTATGCACCAAAACAAAATGTTTCCAGTTCATTGAGATAATTCTGACATCGAAAGAGCAGCAGATGAGGCTATATGGAAAATAAATATTAACATACTAGTGTTTATCAAAATCAGCTGGCCTTTTGGAGTGTTGTTACAGTGAGCTGGAAATCAGACATTCTGGACTTTATCCAAGTTGTTGTAAGAACAGATCACTTTTTCTGCATGTTGCCTGAAACAAACAAATATTACCATATTAGTTAATTTTTTGTCCAATTCAGGAAATGGAGGAAAAAACCCCAAACCTGCTCATTTTCTAGCACTGCAGTGTTTTAATTGATGTTAAAGACCATATTTTGTTTAATGTGTTTCTATTTTAGGATCCTAAAGTCTCAAGTCTGGAAAGCTAAATACAAAATTGGAAGCATAATTAGAGACAGCCGTGAAAATATTTGCCTTATTTCTTCTGATCTTTCAATATCTTCTTGAAAATTGTGTATTTCACCACTAGAAATAAAATTTTCTGTGTGTCTGTAGAATAGAGAAAAAGAGGTCTTGGCATAGTGTTTATTAATTTTCATCAGAAAGAATATTTTCCCAGGTATGACTTTATATGACTTAGGAACCTAGTGGGACCTAATGCAAAGTGAATATTTCCTATATCTTGCAGGCAATGCTTTCAGAAATCACCATCTCTAGAGAAAAGTATTTTAAAAAATATTTTCCTCTTTTATTTTTAGTTAATTCTGCCTTAAGGAAAGTGTTTACTCTTTAAGGCCTGTGTATGGGTAAGAATGATACACAGCAAAATAGAAACATTACTAGAAATAAATAAAGCCAGGGATGTATTTATTTCTCTGTGACTTCCTCAAAGTTATGCAAAATTAGAAAAATACCTAGAGCTTTCTTTGATGCTGAAGAGTGAAGGACACCCTCTGCTCTGGGAGAGCTGAAGGTGGTTTGGGTATGGGAAAGATCCACAGACTCCACAACTCCCGAAGGAGGCTCAGAGAGCTTCTGTGGTTTGCAGGATTTGATGTAAAATGCTGTAATGCAAGAGATGATGTGTTTGCTGCCCTCATTCCTTGACGTGTGAGTGCCTCATCCTGTGATGTTCTTTGGCCAGAGCCGGGCTTTTGGGGTTTTTTTTTGGTTTTGTTTGGGGTTTTTTTTGTGGTTTATTTTGTTTTTTGGGTTTTTTTTGTGGTTTTTTTTTGTTTTTTTTTTGTGGTGGTGGTGGTTTTTTGTTTGTTTGTTTTTTGTTGTTTGTTTGTTTTTTGTTGTTGTGGTTTTTTTTGGTGTGGGGTTTTTTTTGTTTTTTGGTGTGGTGGGGTTTTTTGGGGTTGTTTGTTTGTTTGTTTGTTGTTGTTGTTGTTGTTTTTTCTGCATAGATTTTAAGTGTAAGCCTTTGTTTTCTTGGCTATTAACTGTTGTATTTTGCGTGTTTGGAGAGGGTGGAGGAGTTTGCTAAGACACCCATGGTAGCCCTCTGTGAGGACACAGAACAAGGCAGTGAGGCAGTGTGCCTGCATTTCCCTGGCTGGTGGGAGCTGTGGAGGAATCAGCAGGATCAATCCCCAGTGGTTGAAGACCTTCAGCTCCTGGGTACTGAGATCACAGAGATCACAGTCCCCTCTGCCGGGGCACGTGGAACTCACCTTCCTTGGGAGGCTTCCTCCGAAGCCCCGCTGTGTGCAACAGGATCATCATCCTGTTTGTGTTAAACATCATCTTTAATAAACTCAATATGGAGACTTCCATTAGCTTCAAGATCCAAGTCCAGCTTTATAAGTGGGCACAATTCTTTCAATGTGATTTAGCCATAGAGTCACACACTCAGTCTGACTTTAAACAAGGTCCAAAGTGGTGCAGTTTAAGTTGAATTTTGGTTACACAAAATTAATAAATGTGAGGTTATTCTTTAATATTTGCTTTAAATTTGCTTGCCCTTCCTCTTTCAGCTTTCTTAATTGTTTGCTTATTTACATTTTGCTGACTTTTGTATGTTTAGAATTTTAATACATTAAGTTACAGAGTTATTAATTCTTCGGTTAGTAAATAGGACAAAGTCTTGTGCAAAAGCATTTACTAGTCAGTGTTTCAAACAGTCCTTAGACTTTTGTTTACCAGTAACAATTTTATATACATATTATATATATATATATATATATATATATATATATATATATATATATTTAGATTGCTGCAGGTATGCCCAAAGTTATCCAGGGCAGATATACATAAGAATAATGATGAGCCTAAGGAAATTGTTCCTGCAAATTGGCTGTTGTGCACATTGTTGGGCCCTTCACCAGGAAAATTTAAATGGAAAAAATACAAAAAGCTTCATGTACCCACTTGATTTTCTTTTCTTTTTTTTTTTTGTGCTGAATAATCTGAGCTGTGGAAATAATGCATGAGAATATGAACATCCAGCATTTTGACTTTACATAAACCAGGGACCTGTTAGATTATCTCAGCTGTGAAATAAATAGGACTAGGAAACAAACTTCCTGAATTTGGGAGTTTGGCACATTTTTGGCATGGAGGGGTAATTGCAGAGAATGAAATGGGACCTGGATGAGTGGTGAACACTATTGCTGTCAGCAGCCACTGGGTTTGCTGTTGTCTCTGCTCTCCTGCCTGTGGTCTAAGGGAAGGCACCAGGAAATCCTTGTGTCATTCCGATGAAGCTCACTGATCATAAAATACAAGATTGGTTCTCTGAAGAACTAAAGATAAGTTTATTTAAATTGCCAGTGTTTTCCTGGATGACTGATACCCTAAGGAAAGGAACGAAGATTTGTGAGGTCCAGATGAGAATGTTAAAGACAGCAGGAAGAGAGAGGGAGCTGGCTGCAGCTGAGCTCTCTGTATTGCAGGAAAATGATTGGCTCCAACCAGGAACTGAGCAAAATTAACAAAGCAGTTGAGACACAGAAGAAAATAAAACCTCTTTGGAGAATCCAGAATAAGGACAGGAGTATTGGTCCCAAGTTAGAAGTGTTTGGAGTCTTCCAAAAGTTTTGGGGTGTTTATGAGAAAACTGATACCAAGTGGGACCCCTGCAAGGACATGGCAAAGAAAACATTAGAACAGATAGTAGGAAAAGATTAAAAAATAATGGTTTGATAAAGATTGCAGGAAATCAGCTGAGACTGACATGTAGCAATCTTGTAACCCTCAGAATCAGAATTGAACTCTGGATGAGAAACACTCTAAAGCCAGAGGGAAGCTCATGAAATCAGCAGTACAAGGGGAAAGGCAATACTTCCATGGCTTGAGGAAAAAGATGAATTAGGTTGGGAAGATTAGTAAAATAAACACATTTTATAAGGGTGCATGGAAGAGAGGATATGAACCATGTCTATGTCTGATAAAGAACAAATAAGGAATCCTTTTCATTATAAAAAACTCAATTACAGAAGAGCAAGGAGTGTCCACTACAGGGAGAGGTTTAATAGTGAATAAAAACTGTCTCCCAGACACATAAGCTTTTTGTGGAAGAATTAAATTTTGAAGTGATTCAAGAGGCAATCAGGAGCTCAGGAACAACCAAACACCAGGTGCTGATAATGTTGCCACTGAATTATCGGACATGGGAAAGAATATGGCAATTCTTTTCCATGATTTACAGGTATTAAAAAGAATTCCAAGACAATGAAAGCAGGTAATGATACTTCTGTTGGGAAAGAATAAAAGGAAAAAAGAATAGAAACCAAAACTCCCTCATCTTATTGCCTCATCTTTATAGCCAATAGTATCCTCTTGTTGGTATTTTTTATCATCATATCCCTTTTAGTGAGGCTATATATGAAATATCTGTTCTAAAAGAAATATATCTTCTACAAATAAGCTGTTTTCATTTTGCTGTTACTAGAAATAAAAAAAAATAAGATTATTCTAAAGCTATATTTATTATATATGAGCTGAAATGGAGGTATGTTGGACATTTATCAGATGGCGTAACTGAGTTTGGAGTGCAAAATTAAAGTACAAAATGTGGAATTCCATCTGTGCCATTTTGGAGATTGAGGACCATGTACTAACACTGCTGCTGGGAAGAGTAGTACAGTTGCAGCACAACACCCGAAACATCCAGGTTTTGCAAACATAGGTGCTGCTTTGGCAATCCTGTGAAGGCAAAGCAAAGACTTGAAGAGTAGTAAAAGAAAACTGAGACCAAAGTGCAATGAAGACAGTTGTATTTTTGCTCAAATAAACAGGACAGGGAGAAATATGCCTTTAACAGGAAAGACAGTACAAAAGTTGTGAGAGGTGTAAACATTCCCTAGTATTTAATACTATGATTTTATGATAGATTTTTTTCTTAATTCAAACCATGATACAACTTTAAATCATCACATTCACGAGACAGAACCATAGACCATAAGTATCTGCAAAAAAGAGATTTCTTCTGATGTAGTCTCATCTAACCATATGTTGTGGTTTCAAGCCCAGGTGGAAAATAAGCACCATGCAGGCACTCACCCCCTCTCTCCCTCACCCTGGTGGAATGGGCAGGAGATTTAAAGCAAAACTTGTATGTTGAGATAAGAACAATATAATAATTGAAAATAAAATAAAATACAGCAATAATGGTGATTTACAATAATAATAATGGTAATTTTAAAAGAAACAACAGGTGATGCACACTGCAATCTCATCACCCGCTGACCAATGCCAGGTACCTCTTCCTGAGCTCAGATCCGCCACACTTCAGGCAACTCCCCCAGCTGATGTACTGGGCATGACTCTCTGTGGAATGGAATATCCCTTTGATCACCTCAGGTCCCTTGTCCCGGCTATGCTCCCTCCCAATTTCTTTTGCACACCTCCTCACTGGCAGAGCATGAGACACACACAAAAAAAGACTCAGAATAAACACAAGTTAGCAGAAAACAAAAACATCAGTGTGCCATCAACACCATTCTCATTCCAAATCCAAAACACAGTGGTAGTTTGGGACTCTCTCCCAGCTGAAACTCAGACACCACAGTAAAATGCTACAAACCATCTATTTGTATGGAACAATACTCTGTATTTCCAGCTATGTGTTATGGCAAGAATAAACTGGTATTGAACCAGTATTCTTTGGTCCTGCATTCTTTTTTAAGTCAATACAGAGATGTTCTTGTATAATATTCAAGTAGTATTAGAGATTATCGTTATTTAAAACCAGCTTTATGGCTAACTTTAAGAATTCTATGTTTCCTATTTCTTCTTATATTTCTGGTGGTAATCCAGGGTCCAAGTGCTCAGGCGCAGCACAAGGTTAGCAGCTCTGATTTAACAAAATAATCAAATCAAATCAGTATTATGAGGTGTGCAAATATAGTTATTTTTCCAAGGTTTAGGGCTGATCCCACAAACTGCACTGAAGATTATTATCCCACCTTTTTAAATGTGAATACAGTACACACACCATAAAATTATTAGCAGACACTGTGTGCTGGTACACTGAGCTCCCACCTGCACCTAGGAAAAGAATGATCATTTGGAGGTTTTTATTATCCCCATCTTGGCTGGGAGTTCAGAGCAGCTTTCCATTAGAGGAAACAAGAGAAGACAACAACAGACGCAGAGGACACTCTTTGATGAGAAACTGCCCAGAAAAGAAAAAAACAAGCCCAAAAAGATGGAAAATATAAAGGATACCTAAATTTCCAACAAAAAATACAACTCAGTTTTTCAAAAAAGATGTAAAATTGGATGCCATATGTCTTCTTCCCTCATGAGGACCCAGTTGTTGTTTTTTTTTTTCCCCAATATCCAGATCTATGGGGAGGCAGTTTGATTCCTGACTCCACCCTGTACCTCTGCAGGACTGAGCTCTGCCTGCTGCTGACCTGGCAAAGAAGGGACATCCATCCATTGCCTGCAACGCCATCTAAAGGCACTGAGGAGTTCTCCTAATTTTTAAGTTTTTCTACTCCCCCTGGTGCTGGCTAAAGCAGGAGCTGGGTGGGCAGAAAATGAAAAAGGGATGGAACAATAACTATGGGTGAAAGTTGTCCAGAACAGGTTGCAAAGCCAAGTATCAATTGCTGGAGTGAAATTGCAGTGCTAACTTTCAAAGAAAATGTTTCCATGGAGTGACCAGGCCATGATTTATTCTAGGGCTGATGCTGGTATGGATTGCACTGAAAGGGAAACCTGGACAAAGCACATGATGTGCCCTTGCTGTGCCAGAGAGGGAAATTTGATTCCCAGGATGCCACTTGGAGCTCACACCGGGAAATTCCTGAAGGACCTTTCTTTCCCTCCAAAGAGAGAAAGTTTTTCAGAGTATTTCCCTTGTGCCACATTTTTGTAATTTTTTATTAGTATGCTGGATTTCTGTTTCTTTGCTGTATCAGAGGCAGTGTGACTGCTGCCTTCATTGTTGCTTTTCTATTTTCTCAGATGATATAACTGCAAAATATAGAACACAACACATAGCAAAGAGTATCACACTGCTTTGCCACCCCAAAATAGGAAACCAGAGAAGATTAAGTCTCTTCAGTTACAAAAAGCTTTTTGGATGGTTTTTTTCCCCCCAAGCCAGCTACAGGTTGAGATCAGGGAGGTGTAGTTTGTGAACCAAGGCTCATAGTACAGACATTAGGATTTTAAACTTTTGGGACGGGGAATTGGGGAACACAGAGCTGTGGTGTGCTAGAGCTGAATCTTGGGATTGCGTTTAAGACTGAAGGAATGCATTAGTCTGTTGTTTTCACTGCGTCAGGTTTCAACACGTTTCAAGCAATATTTCTGCCCTGTTGTGGTTAGATGTTTCATTTCTGTTAGATTTCCTACGTGAAAAAATTGGAGCTCTTACTGTATTTTTCCTTTGGCTTTGTAATTGGATCTGGCTGCTGCCTGGAGCCCTCTGTGATGAAAGAGAGAGAAAAAGTTTATGAAGGCATTTGTAGGCATAGTTGGAAAAGCAGAGCTACCAAAGGAAGCATCAGAATGAGGAAGAGATAAAGTAGGAGGCAGGAAAATTATGAAACAATGCAGTAAATATGGAAAAATTGTGGAAAAGGGTGAAGTACTTATGCAGTACAGAAATACTTCAAAATTACAGGCTGATCTCCTTATCATTCTGTTGCTGAAAATCCAAACTGCTGCAACACAGCCTGAGTGCTCTAAGCCTTGATAACTCACAGCAAGGGCCTGGCCAGCAGCATCTGTGCACCTTGTGCAGAGAAATACATTCCTGCTTTGTGGATAAAGGACTTCAAAACTCTTGGGACTCCTGATAGTAAAAAAAAAGTCAAAAATTTAAAAACAATTTGTATTTAGACAGTGAGAGAAAGCAGATCAGAACTTGATGGATTCATTTTCTATATATGGAAACATTTAGAACAGCAAACTGCAGTCATTCTATCCAGCATCTAAATAACTTCTGAAAAGAAAAGTCAGAGGGTAATCCACATGTCTAAAGGTTAAGGGAAAATGTGAAGTGTATTGCCAAAAAAACTGATCCAAACCTTTAGTGGTAACAGAGTGGTTGGCAATTTTATAGCATTTAATAGGACCTAAGGAAGACTTTTTTCTTGCAGAAGTACTGCCTTATTTGTAAGTAAGGTAAACTCTGTTTGTCCTATTTTGCATTTATTTTATTTATGCTTAGACATACCTTGAAAAGCAAATAAATGTACTTTTTGTGTTGCAAAATAGAAGTTAAGTAGACAGAAGAAAAAATAGATTTGGGTGGGTTTTTTTTCCTAGTGGAAAATATATTTTTCAGTTAAAACACTCAGAAAGTAAGATTCTAGGAATATGTTTAGCTATGAAAATTTAAACTTCTAAGTGGTTCTTTCAAGCAATAAAGAAATGAAATCTGCCTGCAGAACACACACAGTACTTACAAAATTACTGTTTTGCTGAAAACTGAATTTCACATTGAAATCAGTTTTGAGAGAAAGCTTTTCATCAGTCAAAGAATCTACCATGGTGTGTGATACCTCACCTGGTCCTACAGTGTCCCTGTTGCTGCTCCTGCCATCCTCCTGCAAGTCTTATCCACTGCCCCATGGAGGTGTGGATCAATGCCAAAGCTGTAGAGAACAGCTCTGCCTCCAGACCATTTCCTAACAGGGAATGGCATCTGGGGAAGGATGCTCCTAGAGGTTGTATCCTGAAGACAGGTGTGGATCCACAGAATAAATTATTCTCTCAGTCCTCCCCTGTACAAGGATTGCAGCTGGTTGAGCATCTCACCTTTTTCAAGAGCTCTTCACCACTTTTTCAGCTGTTGAAGCACCAGCTGAAACTGCAGTGAGTCTCAGCTGTTCATCACTTCTCCCATCACTGGTTATGAGGAGGATCCAGTCCTGGATCTTGTCTTTTCTATCCTTCTGTCCTTTCACTCGATTTTGGTCTTCCAGTGTCTGCATATTGTCAACAAAGGTCAATGTAATGGTCTAAGAGCTGCTTTAAAATGTGTAAAATGATCAAGCAATGTATCTTTGACTAGAAAAGTGACAGACTTGGACCTGGGGTGGTCATGCTGTATAACCCTATGCTGTTGGGAAGGTAAGCTGGCAGGTGGGATGCCTCACGCTGCTGTGTGACACACAGAGACAGCAGAGAAGGCAGCTGGATCTATTTGTCTGTCCATGTCTGACTTCACCTTTATCATCTTGCTGTTGTCACAGAGCTATTGCCACAGGATCACCAGAAGGCATTAGTTACCCTACTGTGAGAAAAAGTAGCAGAGAAACAAAAAACCCACCAAAACCCAAAAATAAATGGCTAGCTACGTTTTTCCTCTCTGAAAGAAGGGGTTTCTTGCATTTATTTACAGAACACAAAAGATGTCTCCAAGATTTATATCTATATATTAGCTTGAAAAATCCTTCAAGGTTTCTGGCAGTCACCTTGGAAAATGTTGTCAGAGCTTTTCAGACAATACCTCTGAATGAGAGCTCTTTTAGCCTCCCTTGTCACTGAGTCAGGATGTTCAGGGTACCTGAGGAGGCTTGTTAATCTGAAACCCACTGCTTTCTTTCCAGTCCTCAGTTTTGGATAGCAATCACTCCTGTGTGATTTTACATCTGAAAGACAGGATTGCTTTGGTCACGATGCAATGACTTCTGAATTATCAACCACCAACACAAGCCAGACCACTGCAATTTGTTCCTCAGACCCTCCTCCATGAGTGAGGAAGATTCCATTCTGCTCTTCACAGATGTTCTGTGGCTAGACAAGTGTGTTGCACAATTACTTTGGCTGGGAAGAGCAAGTGGATTGCCATACTGAGGGCCTTAAAAAGGGATAGGAATTAACAGAGGACTTCAGAGGACTGACAGGAGGTGTTTGGTCACCCTTGTTAACCCATTTGCAGTAATGAGTGAAGAGCAACCCTCAAAATAAATAAATAAAAGAGGATACAACTGTGTCACACTAACCAGGTGATTTACTTGCTTGGGTACCTGTTTCTGGATAAATACTAAATCTAATAGAAATACTCTGGGTTTCATGCATTTGTCCAAACTTGTGAAGCCTTCCAGATACTGATCTTTCAGACATTGTTTATATAAAACAGTGTAAAAAGTCTCTGGTCCTGAAAAGTTAGAATTTATAAGGTTTTGTTAAATGAGGAACAAATAAGATACATTACCAGTGATGTGACTGTGCAATTTTTTTAGTCATAAATCTATATATTCAATTTAAAGCAAGTTTCCATGGCTGGTCTTTAAAACCTTCCCATCATGGGTCTTAAAAAGTTTAAAATTAATATTAAAGCCAGACTCTGCACTGATGCACTGATGCAGTGATTGCTGTGCCCTGAGCAAAGCCATGCTTGAGCCTGGGATGGTTTAGTTTTGTCACGATATGTCTGAGGCTTGACACACACCTGTACCACTGCAAAAAACAATTTAAAGCTCTTCTGTCTTCTGCATTGTTCTCCCACTGCTTTCACTCCCACTTTTTCACAGAAAGCATAACCTAGATCTATTTTCTTGACAAACAGGGAGAATTTTCCCTGTATGGACCTGGAGGTAATATGAAATGCAGGCAGAAACACAAGAGATTATCATTCTGTATGTGTGACTTGGGGGAAGTGAGGGACCACAGCAGCTATCACTGGCTTGAAATGGTGCTTTAAGATGTTAGAGGCTCCAAGAGAAGATTTTTGCATGTTTCTAAAACAGATAGGAAAAGTTAGAGTCCTAGTGTCTGAAAACTCCTCTTTTGGATTGTACTCTGCTGTACACATCACTGTGAGCCGAGTTAAGGAGCGAGGGTCACTAGATAATGTAAAACATTCTTGTAATGGCATTTTTCAACTAATTTTGTCATTATCTTTGCACAGAATTAATCTACATTTTAGAGGGGAGTACAGAAAATTTAAAAGAGAGATGCTTCTCACAGTGCTTGCCAAAAAAAGTTCAAATATGTGTTTATTCTGGATGGGTAAATGTCCTTTGGTAATTGATGTCATTATCGATCTTCACTGCATGAGCGTAGCTAAGTGGGAGCCATGGGCTTTACGTGTAACAAACAGAACAGGAAAACACGCATGAAAAAGAACAGTGTTTATGTTTTACAATTGATTTATTCATAATCTATTTGTGCTGGGGAAGGAGAAGGTGAGACCATATTCTAAAGTACTAAGATGTTGCAATGCTGCTCATTTTAAAAAAATCCCTGACCTTAAAAAGAAATAGCATGTTATACCTCAAAACTCTGGCTGTAAACTTATCCCTGACTTTGAGTCTCACCCTGTCTGCTTGTGCAGGAGTGCTGTGGGCTCATTCGCTTACTTCTTGTGCAGGTCAGTAAAGTCAAATGAGGAAAACAGTGGGACAAACCAGTACTCAGCCTGAATGAGGGTAGTAAAATGTGGTCAATAGCCTTTTCCTCATGCTGATAGTTTTTGATGGAAGATGAAATTAAGTTCAATGACTAAATAAAAACTGCTTACAATCCACATAAGAAGTTCATTTTCGGACTTCAAAAATACAAGACCTCAAGAACTCTGTTGTATGTAGCTGGATTGATTAAAGTCTTTTGGGCAACTATTTGCACTGGTTTTGGCTATGGTGCAGGTAATTTTCTTCACAGTAGATGTTTTGGGGTTGTGTTTTTGATTTCTGCTGAACACAATGTTGTCAATTCAAAGATGCTTTTGTTATTGCTGACCAGTTCTTAACAGAGTCGAGGCCTTTTCTGCTTCTCACACCACCCCACCAGACAGGAGGCTGGGGGTACTCAAGGACTTGGGAGGGCACACAACCAGGACAGCTGACCCCAACTGACCACAGGGATAATCCAGACCATATGGCATCATGATCAGTGTATATAAAGCCAGGGGGAAGGTTGTTCAGGAGTTTGTTGCTTAGGCTTTCCAACAGTCAGTTGGGGGTGAGCAATTATTTTAATTTTCATCACTTGTCTTTCTAGAGTTTTATTTATCTCTGCTATTTTCCTTTTAATTAATGTCATCGTTATTGTTGTCATTGTTGGTTTTGTTTATATAATTATTATTATTATTAACTTCTCTCTACTGAAGAGTTTCTTTACATTTCCCCTCCCAATTTTCTTGCCCCCATACAGGCTGGGGGAAGATTGAACAAGCAGATGTCTGGTGCTTAGTTGCCAGCTGCAGTTAAACCATGATACTCTTTCAGGCCAAATACAATGCTACATATTTTTTACTGCTGCCTTGAACTGTTTATGAAGCTGGTGTAATTCTTACCAGACTGGTGCCTGCAGGGTGTGCTCATACTGTGTCTTGCTACAGCCATGACAACAATGTTAGGACAGAGAGTGGAGGTACAAACATCGAGCAATTACTAGGAGTGGTTTTATTCTTTATTTACTCTCAATACTATGTGCCAAAAATATGTTCCAAGTTAGATTTTGTGGAATCCTAAGGCACACAAAACAGATGGAGATGCAACTGCATTCTTCTCCATTATCTTGGGTACACTTAAGCCTAATGGATAACTACCGAGTTTACTAGCTTGGAACATATAGATCACATCTTTAAGTTTTTCTGGTTTGTATTAATAAATGTTTTTGCAAATGATTTTTCTTTTTCTAAATAAACTCATGTTGCATTTGAGGGAAGCTCATCCCTGTGTAACAGGTATTTGGCAGTCTGAAACTCTGCAAGTAATTTGACACAAATCCAGCTCCCTATTCAAAGTGATATTAACCTTCCATAATAAGCTGTAATTCCTGCTGAGAATTCAGTGCATACTTAAAAGGAGCTTCTTGTATAAAACTATCACTTTAGTTGACCTCACAGACGAAGATCTTTGTGTAGAACCAGCAGAAGTTATGACTGATCTCCAGCTTAAGTACTCTCATGTATTAAAGGACAGTGGAAAAGGTCCAAGACCTGCTTCAGCTGAAGTACCAAATTCTCTTAACAACAGTGTTTCACTGCAAATGGATCTGTTAAACTGCCTTGTCTCTATGAGGCAGAAAAATAGGCTGTGGTTTTACCTTCAGGAATTTCACACAGAATGAGAAAAGGAACTATGACATGCCAAAACAGGACACAGAGGAGAGTGAGGTACCTTGGAGACTCCACCTTCCTCCCAGGTAATCTCTGCTTGGGAGTCCTGGAGCATGTGGACACTTTCTTTCCCCTTGCAGTGAATGCCTGGGGGCTCCTGGGGACCCCTTGGTGCTCACATGAATGCAGTGCCAGGACTGTATGTCATGACTAGACAGAGAAACACATGTAAGCATGACCACAACATCTAAACCCATCAAGTATTTGTAATTAAAGACTGATCTGCAACCTGTATGCATTTTCACCTTCTCTGTTTTGGAGGTTTGGTCAAGAAATTACAGCTCCAGCAGTATTGTCGTGTCTAGAATTAGGGGTGGTGCATCAGAAAAGACTCAAAAAAGCAAGGCTGCTTCCTCAGAAAACAGCATCATATATAAGCTGAGCAGTCTCCACTGGAATCCTCCTTCGGAGTGTCCAGGGAAACTCAGGATATCCTTAAACTGCAAAATTGGGATGGAGAAATTAGAAGTGCTTGTATGCTGCCAGGGTGACTGTACATAGCTCTTTTCTGTAGCCTGGCAAACCATAATGACCAGGTAGCAGTCTTGAAACCAGAATGCAGTGAAGACAATCAGAAAAACGAAAACATCAATGGCATTTTACTTTTCCATTAGTAAAAATTATGCAGACGGGAAGAATATAATGGTATTTATCTGCAGCTTTGTAGTAAGTAACAAGATTTTCAGAACTAGATCTTTGAATCTAGATTTTCCAGAGGAGACAAAGAGATTCAATTTGGAGCAGAAAGTGTGAAACAAGCTGAGACTCATGCATTGTCTCCAATTATCACCACGCTACATGTCTGTGCTAATGTGTGACAAGTTCTGTGCCCAACGAAATGGAAAACAAGAATAATTATAGCATTAATCAGAGTGGAGTCAATCCTCTGGAGAGCTGAAACTTAGCTATGTATTAGATTTTGTAGTTTGCAGTGTAATTCAATTAATTTCTTTAGCTAAAAGTGTATTAAAATAATCCTTATTAATCTTATATGAAAGGACATTAGAGTGGATCTGAGGGTAATGATAGCATTATTTCATCTCTGCACACAAACAAAGAGATGATATGAACAGACATCATGACATAAACATAGGGATAGGATAACTCTCCTACCAATATCACACTACAGGTCATTTTACTCAGCTTTTAGGTCTCCACCAGTGAGTAGCAGTGGTAGCTTATTGACAAGAAGAATGGAGGTATGTCCAGCTAGTGGATTAGGGGTTCCTAAGCTAAAAGTAGAATGTGAGCTATTGTGCTTACTAAGCACTAAAAGAACCCTTACATTAGTAATTTTGGCCACTGAAATATCCTGCAAAAATAAGTCCTGTAATTTAATTGTAGCCCAACAAATAATTCCAAATTTTTAATTCTATCATTTCTATTTGCAAACACAGTGTATGAGTACTGTAAGGACTGGGAAAGCACTTTTAGCACATAGACAAGCTTTCCAGGACTGCATTTCCTTCAGACTTTGAGGAAGTTGGCAGAATTTGTTCACAACCACATTGCTGTCAAGGTCATGAGATCTCAACATGAGGCATTGGAGACAGAGGTCAGAAAGAACCCTTGCCCACTCAGTATTCATGTGTCAACTGAGATCAATTGTTTAATGCTTCCTTATTAACATCAATAGATAGTAAAACTGAAAGTGATTGCCTGAACCAACAAACTAACCCATCACTAATGGAAATACTACTGACAGGACTTTGAAAGAGAATGATGGATGAGAAAGGAAAATGAGAGGAAAAAAAAACCCTCTAAGATGTTTTACTCAATTTTGTGTGATGTCTCTCTTGGGAAAAAAAGAGGCTTTGGAGATTAGTGGCTGTAACCCTCTCAAGCAAAAGCATCAAAGGTAAAAGGTCTTTACAAGACAATGAGTTGGCAGAGGACATGGGATAATGTTGCTTTGATAGATACTGCAGGGTATCCTAGGATTGCCCTCACGTGGCCTCTTTAGACTATGGATTGGACTGAGACAATTAAATCTTGGTTTTCTTTAAAGAGAAAGATGAAATATGCTTTCATGTTTCAAGGAAAAAAATTGTTTACTCTTCTTCAAAGCTCAATTTCATCATAGAATGCTGATCGGATTTTTTTATTCCTAATTAGAATCCTTTATTTTAGATAGATGTATTTAATTTTCAGTTGAATTGAAAAGTCATTTTAGCAACAAATTGAAAAATTGCCTTTGCTTGTAATTTTTCCTCCTTTTGAAAGTCCCTTTATATGTTCAAGTACACAGACAAAAATGAAGCTACTGGCCTTGCTCTTAAAAGTGCATCTCTATCACTACTTTTTTGATGCATGAACATGATAAACTCTTTGATGTAGCCTTGAGAAGATCCAAATGTTCTTGGATTCATGCAAACAAAATGGATATATCTTCAAAGCAAAAAATCTTCCAGCTCTTTTTGTCTATAACAGATAAACATCCTTTAAAAAGAAAGAAGATGGCAGAATTTATACTTTAAAAAAAGGATCTAGTTGGAAAATATATTTCATTCAGTTTACTAGCTGGTGATGTAGGTTTACAATGATTTGTTTGTAAGAAATAAAATGCTTTTATTTCAATGGTGTTCAGTTGCCAGGATATTTTTTCTATGTCCCTTATATACATTTTAAAAATCAAATATGGTGTTTTCATTGGTCCATAAAGGTCTCCAGCTGGGGAGCACGCTTCTGTCTTTGCAGGAACAGAGACATCCACTTGTATGAACATGGCAGAGCAACTCAGGATCTGCAGTTATATCATCTGCTACTGATTTACTCTTGGACTATTTAGCAAATGAGATCAGACCCATAAATACAAACACCAAGAAAACATATGGCTGGATTCTTGATCTATATTAACACCCAACAATGTTATTGATATCTCCAGACAACATACAACCTCAGAAAATACGCTCCTATTAAAATGCATCACACAGAATGAAGCAGTTGTGATTTTTGTTTGTTCAGCAGCTGGAACATGTCAATCAGCCATGAAACCATGGAAGACCAAGGATTTTGGAATCACAACTTCTAGGAAAAAAGTAACCAAGTAGGAGATTCCGTTTTACTTCATAAGTTGCTTGAACAGATTTGAAATAAATATTTTGACAAAAAATTATACAAAGAAAAACTGAAGAGCATAAAACATTTTGAAATGGTATTCTTCAGTCTTTGTTGATCAAAGTATTGTTTAGCTGTTTTGTCTGAGCTTTGTAGAGAAGCTCTAACTTCGTTTTGGTTGGATATTTATGGACAGTTGGAGATGATGAAAATGAATGTGGCCAATGAAAAATAAGTTTGTACAAACCACTGGAAAGTGAGTTACATTGTTTTCCATAACTGTCTCAAGCCGGAGACCAATGGATGTCTTTTCTAAAAGACAACAGTGAAACCAGGATGCTGGAAAGTGATTTGCAATTCACCTACTATTGCCACAGCTGTGATTCAGAATTTTGGGTTCACTCACAGAACGGTGTATGGTGCCCCAGAGCTGGCTGATCTTGCAAGTTTTCTGCTTTCCTGTGGATTCTTGTAAAGCTACTCAGCCTGCAGATACTGAACAGCACAGGTATGCAAGAGCCATGAAAAGGGGAGAAATGTTTCTACCTTACAAAAGTAAAGAGGTATCCTAAGTGCTTGAAGAGGTACTTGATGTACTTGTACTACAACCTGGAGAAAAATGAAGCCATCTTCTGTCCTGTTATTGAGACAAGAATGGTTGAATCCCTCTTAAAAAATGTGCAAACTTTCTCTGACCTTTTTGAGTGTTTTGCCCCTGTTGTGTAGCTGACATTCTAAGCCTTGCTGGTGAACTTCCTCTGCTGATCCAGAAATGAAAGCTGCCAATTGGTTTGAAACAGAGGCAGTTTGTTCTGGCTAATCCAACCAGAAGTGTCATTCTACGTATCATTAACTATTTTTTTCATACCTGGCAAGGAAAGCAAGGGGCCGAGAAAGGATTATTCTCTTACCTGCTGGCTACATTTAAATGAGCAGGACTGCAAGGAGCTGTTGCAACAGCCTTAACAGAAAGCACTCTTATTCAGCACTAAACACTTTTCCATGAAGCATAGAAGAAATGTGTGAATGTCTTTTCTCTCAGCATCATAGTAGAAAACTGCTAAAAGTCCCCTGGATCCCACCGCTGATGGTACTTTTTGCAGCCTAGTGGAAAGGAGAAACTGGCTAAAGTCTTTCAGCCACATTGGTTTCTGATTTCTGTTCCCCTGTTTTTTCAGCATTTTTCTGTGCCTTTCTGGTCTGGGAACATTTGAGTTCAACAATCTGTCACTGCTGTCCTAGGAAAATGAGGTATTTTAGTACTTCCTGCATGCAGAGCCTTTCCTCCTGGGTTCAGCATCTGCAGACAACAGCCAAAGGCTATTAGCATTACTTTCTGTATTGTTACAGTGCCCAAAAATTCCAGGCAAGAATCAGGACTGATTGTGATGGGCATTGAACAAGCACAGCTGGAAAGTCCTGCTCTGAAGGATTCATGGACCTTTCAGCAGTAATCCTGATTATAATAATTTACAGACTTACACTAGTAGAGCCTCAGCCAATTTAGCCTGTGAAATATATAAGTATGGTGTGGAGTAACTCATGAAAATGGCACAAAGGCATATTCACATGAAAAACTTAATCCATGTGCCAAGGTTTAGGAGAATAATTTCCTCTATAGTCACTGGATGATGGGATGGGGAGGGTACAAGAAGCAATTCAGAAAGCAATTCAGAGCCCTGCCCTGAATCACAACTGGGAAAAGTTCTTGCCACATATTCCCTGGGAAAAAAAACCCAAAAAAACTGAAAAAAACCCCAACACAACACCACAACATTTCCAAGATGGACACAAAGGGTAGGTTTCATGCTTAGGCAGTTTTACACCTCCAAACACAGATTTTCACAAAAAAAAAAATGACTCTGGTAATAGGTCTGATTTAAAGCATACAAACACTAAATAATTGAGAATTTCTGCAGTTTCATAAAATTTTAAATACATTGTACAATAAAGTTACTTGGAATGAAAAGGCTTGATACAATAATTGGAAGTTTTAATTACCAGAGTCATCTTTATGCATTTCTTCTTACCTTATTACTAAACTAAATATTAATTTTAATTTCATACCTAATGTTATGAGCATACAATCTTTTGCATTTCAGTGTTAACCTAAGTAAAATTAATGGACACTTCTTAAACGTATCAAAAGAAATGCTTCTATGTTCATACAGCAATTTTAGAAGCTATTATTATTCATCTATACAGATGCTGTTTAACCTAGGCTACATATGCAATATCTAGACATTTATATAAAATGTAAGATTTTTCTATACAAGAGAAAGGCATCATATCATGTTTTAGCATATTGGAAGTTTTGCAGTATCGTTGTTTTTCACCGCAATCTAGAATTACTAGAAGACAAGAATGAAAGGCCACAGCAGATGATTCTGAAGGTCTGAGAAGCTCAATACCCTTTCTCCAGCTGGGTCCCAGAGCCAGTGGCTGAAGGGGAACACAGACACAGGAGAGCACATGACCATGCTGGATGTGCCAAGCACAGTCGTGGGTCCCAGGGCTTGGAAGACCAGTGTGCCTTCTGTGTATTCAGGAACTTTACAGGAGCTGATTTTCCTGGGCTCGTCCAGTCCCCCACAACCCCATGCAAACTTTTAGCTTCACAAGACCCTGCAGCCTGAACCATTCACATCCCAAACTTCCAAAGGTGTGTTTTGAATAGGTCTCCTTTTGGTTTCCTTTCATGTCCCCTGCTCTTTTACTGAGAAAGCCAGAAAATCAATAGTGCCTGATTCACTTTCTCCCTGTGCCCTCCATGATTTTATCGAGTTTGAAATTTCTGGAATGCAGTAATTTTATTCTAAAGAAATTTCTGTGGAGCAGACTTCCGTCTTTCAAAAAATTCAAGGAGCAGATTGCAATTAGCAATAATGTCGGTCCCCTCAAAAGATCATTCTCTAGTGGCTTTCCATATGAAACATATGTATCATATGAAGACAAATTCTTTTCTAGGTATCAAATTTTTAGAATCTAGTTTTGTTAGTGAACTGCAGAAAAGCACAGACCCATGCACACATGCAAAACAACAAATCTTTCATTTGCTTTCTGTGAGATGAGACAAAAAAAACAGTACTTGCCAGTACTTAACCATATTGTTAAGATGATTCCTAAATATGATGGACTGTGAAAATTCCCATTAGCTGCAGACACAAAAGCCTTATATTTCATTTACCTATAAAAACTACATTATACCATGGAAAGTAGATTTGCAACTTTTTAGGATATTTTGGAGTCCAGAAACTTATTGTTATAAAAGAGCTGAATTGATTAACTCCACCTCTAGTTTGAGAAAGTGATGCACATTCTGATAGTTCACAGGCCATCTTTCAAAAAAACCCCACCTTTCTGTCATCTTAGGTTTGTTTGCTTTTATGAATCTCACAAAGTCTGAATATACTTTGGAAACATTTTCAAGTGTTATTCTCCAAATCCCTCAAATTATGGCAACTCCAAAGCCTTGCTGACATTTTTTAAGCTGCTGAGCAGCGCTGAGGTATCTGTGTGATTCATCTGCAGTGCAAAGCAGGTGAGGCAACCAAAGACAGAAGTATTTGATTTGATTGTTGCTGTTGTTGGATCATTGCTCTATACAATGTGGAAACTAAAGGCATTATGGAAAATAACAGGGCCGGACAATTGGGGATAATTTTGTAATTTATGACCCATGGAGTCACAATGGAAAATTCATTCATTCATACTTGATAGGGATATCATCTGTTATCAACAAGACTTCAAATAAGATTGCATCATTATTTGCTGTTATATCAATATATATCAAATATATTTCAAGTACCGTGTTTTTGCATTTTATAACATTAATTTAGAAATCTGGAATATTATGAATAAGCAGCAAATTTCTGCTGAGGAGTGCCCGAAGACCTTCACTAGACAAAGATGCTCAAATTTTGGATAACCTGTCAGGTACCAACAGCTGGGTTGAAGCTGTCTGGAGCTGGAGACAGAGGGCAGGGTCCAGACCTGGAGCTGAGGTGTTTGTACACGACATGCTGCTGGCTTTCCTTGGCTCCTAAGGAGCCACATGAGGCTCTGGGACAGCCTCAGGAGAGGGAAGAATCGGCAAAGTTATAGGCAGAGAGGTTTTGTCTCATATTTTCAGAAGTCTGTGGTGTATTGTTAGTTAGTATTACTATTTATAGCAATGTGTGCTATATCCAGCACATTTATTATGCTTAACATTAACAACAGATGCTGTAGGATGATAATACTAATGCAAAAGGAAAAATAAAGCAACAAGTTAAACAACTGTGAAATTGTTTATTGCTTCCTCAATACCTCATTAATCACACAGCTCATTGATGGATATTGGCTGCAAACCAATGTGACAGATGGTGAATAAAAATCAATGTCTTTAAAAACCACCCACAGCAATATATTTCAGTTTTACATTATGGGCCTGCATCTCTTCCCCGAGCCATGAGGTAACACAGCATAAATACACATCTCTGTGGATTACTGCAATGAAAGGAGGTCCAAATCATCTTTAAGACAAAATGTAGGGACATTGCTTAGAAATAAGAAAACTTATTTTGGAATTTGTTTTCCAATGCATTATGGAATTTATGTTACCTGATAGTACTAATATAAAATGTAACTGTGTATTTAAAAGTCAAATGGAAGTACAGAATTGTCATTGAGAGACTGATCTCCAGGTGACACAAAGAATCATATTTGAAAGTTTTTTATAGAGATTGCACAAAGGAAGGCTAATTCTTTTATCCTGTACCCACTCTTCACTACCATACTTGTTCTGCAATCCTTGTGTTATGGCTGCTTCTGTTGTCAAGACCATAGCTGACATAAAAGTCAACTGGATTAATCTTCTCCTCTTTCAGTAATTTTCAAAGAAGTTTACAGATTTAGTAGCATTATAAAAAATTCTAGAGTTGGATACCTTTAGAATTTTCATGTACTTAGGTGTATAGATATTGTGTTTCTTTTAAAAATAATAAAATCTAAATCACTGATTTATCCTCAACCAAAACTACTTGGGAATCCAAGAAGAATATCTTTAAATATTTTTGGATAGAAAATAAACAAATTTCAAAACTTCAAATGTTTTGTTTACATTCTTGAAGAAAAGGTTCTGATTTCCATTTCTGAGTGAGGTTTTTCAGACTTCTAGGCTGCACAAAGACGTTGCCTATGTCATGCTGTCAGGCATAGGCAACAAGAAAATACCTATGAAAAAATTCCCACTCTGATGAAAGTCACTCACTGATTTACACCTGGTTTTCTCCTTTCCATTTTGTTATTTCACTCTCTTATATCTGACACATTTGCTTTCGATTACTGAACTTCTTTAGGCATGTCCCTTATCTAATTTTCAGAGCATCTGTCTGTTTTCTAAGATACCCTTACCTAATATTCCACTTATGGTGCTTATTTAGATTAAATAAAGAATGTAAGTGCAGTGATTCATGTCAGTGCCCTGGTTCCAGCCAGGGCAGGGTTAAAATTAACCCTGTCCTGGCCCGAACCGGGATGCAAAGAAAAACGTTTTGCCAGAAAAGTAATGATTCTGAATTCCACCAGAATGAAAAATTGTGGATGCAGGATGCCACCACATCTCTCAGCTTTCAACCACCTGGGCAGAAAGCAGATAACCAATAACAGCTTTTCAGATGGCTTACCTGAAACAGATGTGCAGGCTGCAGCAGAGAGGTACACAGAAAACGTGGCAGTATGACCTGAACAACAAAGCAGCAGACTGGGACAATCCAGGAGGAGGAAGTGGCTCCAGCTGGCTGTCCCAGCAGCAGAGCCCAGCAGCAGAGCCCCAGCTGCCCTTGGAGGGGCCAACAAGCTCAGTGCAGGGCTGGGCTGGTCTCACGTGTGCCACATGTGCTGGGTGGCTGAGGGACAGCCCAGCAGCAGGATGGTGGAGCTGGCCCTGAGCACTTTTAAAGTGCTGACATCATGCAGGCAGCTACAAAAGTCAAATCAAGATTTTTGGCCCTTTTCTTTAGTGGTTAGATATATTAACAAGACAAAATCCTGCTGCCAGGTTTGATTGGCTGAGTATAGATAGGGACACAACGTGGCCTTACCAATCTAAGTGTTAGATCCAGCCCTTTTTGTTACTTCTAATATGGCAGCTTTGTGGTTTTTATCAGATATTTTACTGCTAATATTGTATATTTTGTTGTTGCTGTGGTTTTGGGTTTTTTTCCTAGGAAAACTTCTTAGCAATACTCCTAAAAGAATAAGACAGTAGCTGCAAAGCAGCACTGATGAAAATTCTAGTACCCAAAGCATCCACAACTAAAACATTCTATTTCAGTTTGTTTTACAAGGTAATACATTACAAAAAATCCTATTAAAAGTTAAGTACCAAAATACCCATTAAAAACCTATTAGACATCTTCAAATGGTTAACAGCTGTAATAATTTTATATTGTGACTGAACTGTTAACAATAACATTTTATTAGCAGCTCTCTGCACTGTAAAACTGCAGGGAGCAGATGCAGTACATCTGAAGCATGTGAAAAATAATTTCACAAAGTTACAATCAGAAAATCTGAATATGTTTTCATTACATGTTTTGATGGTCATGAACTGATTGTAAACAGAACAGCAAGCATCAGGATAAAATCTATAGCATATTAAACATCCCAAGCACTGTATGCTGCAGGTAGGCCTATGAGAAAAGAGCTACCATATCAAGGGTTGAAGAGTGTACTTCTAAAAAAATGCAGCATAAAACAGATCTTTTACTAATAGAAACTACAGATGGTCCCAGTCCAGAACATGATCCAAGCATGATATGTGGTCCAAAAGTTACCATCAGCATTGCTTATTTACAGTGGGCAACACCAGCAAAGATGAGAAGGAGAAGGAAACTGAAATGACACTGCCCATATTGCAGGTGATGACAAGGCCTTAGTGTCTTCGTTTGCCTTCACTCAAGGGCCTTTGGCAAAGGGAGCTTTCACTTCATGCCAAAACAGACAGAAAAAGGACACAATCGTACAGACAACATGAGTAGCTGGGGATTAAGACTAAGGTACAAAATAAGAGGCATGTGAATATGACATGCAAATACACCTGCATGTCTCTTGTTTACAAACACCACTTATCAATTTTATCAGAGCATCATGATCCCCTTGACACCTACCTGAAGGATGGCAAACCCAAGGTAGGTTTGAATACTTCCTAGATTATGTAGTTCAGGTAAAAACAATGGTTACCACATAAATCTGATCCTACAAAACCGACCTTTGTCTATTACAGAGTTAAGAGAAAGTTGTTTTCTTTTGGCCAGAAAAAAATTATACAAGTTTTAATAGCACATCTAAAAGGATCCTAGGTCTGCACCATTTTTATTTGGATTTTGCAAAAAGCCTTTCCAGAATCTTTAGGGAGATACACTTAATATGCAGAGCCAACCATCATGCTTCAGAGGAAGAAAAGTGTATTTTTTTATATTTCTTATACTGGAGCTTGTAATGAAACAGAACACATGTTTTTCCCCATTCTGCTATCAGCTATATTTGCTTCCCTTCATTTGATGCTTGGCAACAACAGAATTTATTTTCTCTGTCCACACTGTCTGAAGTGATGTGGTCCCTTCCATCCTTGCTCTCAGCACTACTTGAACACTACTGTGTATTAGCAGAGAGTAAGACAAGCCATTAGATATTAACTTTACAGACTGCAAGGGTAGCTGTTTTGGAAAGCAGAAGTATAGAATGAGAGAATACAAGTCATATATACCCTGACATGTGAGTGGTCTAAATAAGAGCAACCTCACAACACAAAGGAGGCAACTTCTGTAAAACTTTAATTCTCTTTACTAGCTTCAGCTTTCTGAAGACAAAAATTGCTCATCACATGGCTGTTACCCAAATATCTGTTCTGCAAATTAACCAGCAATTTTCACCTCCAGTGAGATAGATAAAATATCTTTACAAACCCTTCTTTACAAAGTATGCTCATTAAACAAAATGGACATGCAATCATTCTATTCTAAAACAAGTAAAGTATTTCTCTAGAGCCTTATTTAGTCCTTTTTTCACTCTGAAAATAATTAGATCCTCAGAGTGAAGTGCCATGCAGCTTTGCTAAGGACAGCAGAATGACTCCTTTTCTGTTTGTTACTTGGTCCTTGCAACAGCACACAGGTTCATAGCAGGAGGTGATGAAATAAAGCATTACATCAAATGTTCTCCAGAGGCAGCTTAAAAACTCTTCTCCATGAACCATTGCAGCCAGCTCTATTTAGACCATTCACTATCAAAGACATGATTTAAAGAGTGTATCCAACAGGAATTCATCAAGCCATGTCACTAAACAAGAATTAAAATCCTTAGAAAGAAACCTCTTCTCTGAACCCAGGCCAAAGTCAGTAGATTTGCTCTAATTTCAACAACCTCAAGCAACAACATCCAGCACCTGCCAGGACAACCACCCCTACAGCCTGAAGAGCTGGACTTGTCCAGATTTCGATCCTGTTTAACAACTGTCATCTTTTAAAACAGGGAGGGCCAGGAACTCCTTTGCATGTAAAACATATGTTTTGCATTTTGCAGGTGTGATTTGAGCCCTGTTCTCAAACCAGGATAATTCATTTCCTTCTGTGTGTGATCTGGCAGGGAGAACAGGGGCAGGTGGTATTAGTCTCAATATAAAAGGGGGAATTTAGGCACAGAGGAGTAAAGATAAATATTTATTAATTTCAATGTCCTGTTTGAAGAGGTAGGCTTTTAATTTCCAGAGAGCTTTGTGCTATTCAGGAATATGTGTTCAAAATAAGACGAGTTGCAGAGACTCCAGCTGTGGTTGTTATTTATGCTTTTATAAACCAGAGTCAGACAGCTGGAAAATGGGTAAAAAGAAAACAATCCCAAAGACAGCCTGTGGAAACTTTGGTTTACCCGATCTGTCCAGGACTACTCAAAGCATCAGTGGGTAAATTAGAACTAGGTCCCAGTTTCTGGGCCAATGTTCTCTGCATATGGTGACTCCTCTCACTTTGGCACCTGGCTGATCCTCAGCTCAGTGTCTGTGTACTAAAACAACTGAGCTCCAGATTCATTCCCAAACCAGCTCTACACTGGGCAGCATACGAGGAAGTCCTGAAGTCAAACACCACAATGACTATGCATAATGCAATTTCTAAAACTGTAATTTTCTCCACAACTTCTCTATGTTTTGAAAAAAAAATTATTCTATTAGAGACAAAAATCCCAACCAAATAAAAACACAGTAACTATTTAGTACTGAGGAATCTCAGGCTCTGAAATCTGGGAATGTCATCTTTTGCTTGTTCATTGGAGCAAACTGAAAAAAATCCCATGATTTCATCCTCTTGATGAATATCTTTCCCACCAGAAACATTCTGGTTCACTGTTGGTTGAGCTAATGGACCTTCAGTAATGCATTGCCATCTTCCTTGAGGACCAGCCCTGAAGAGGGAAAGAGATGTTCTGACACCAAGTTATACACAAATCTTCTACCTGAAAGAAGTGAGCCTTGGAAACTGTATTCTTCCCAAGGAAAGGCAAAATATGGACACCATAAAGTCATCCTCAATCTGGCCCTTCTCACCTCTGGCTCTTCCTCACTTTTTATTGGGCAGTTCCTTTGCACCAGCTGAGCTTTGATGCTGAGATTGACAGATAAATGCATTTTGGGATGCAAATGGTAAATTCTGGATCTAAATGAAGTGTACCTGGCCATGTGCTCCCCCGCAGAAAGTCTTCCTTAGCTTTATTATTTATTTTACTTTCCAGGGAATATACCTGGCAAACTTTAGTAAATAATTAGTCTGTAAAAAATACATGAGCAGTGATAAGAAAAGGTATATCCCCATTGTATTATTTTTCCATGTTTCTATTTTTGGCTCTAAAATGAGCAACATAAACAAAAACTCAAACCTAAAACAAAATGACAACCTTTTTTTTAGGTCATCATGATAGTCTATTTTACATTGACCTGCATCTTAAAAAATGGGCAAAGTATGTAAACAGAAATTAAATTAAAATACTCAGTCTGTGGTAGATGCTTAAAAACTTAATTTCAAATAATTTAATTTCAAATGCTTAAATTCTAGAAAAATAATATAATTGAAAAAAGATTAGTAGTGAGAAATACTGAGTAGGTTTAAAATAAAGCTGGATCTGGTAGTAAAAATTTTATTTCACTACTTTTTACAAAAGTAATGCCCATACCAGTTTATGAAAATTATTCATAAATTCATGCTATATTTTGATCTTTTGTCAACAAGAAAAATAACTTTACAATGCAATTGAGGAGCATTTCTTAACACTTATTGAAATTTTTTCTTTTACTCTCTTGATGTGACACTTTTGCCTAAATTTGAAAGTAAAAAAAAAAAAAAAAAAAAAAAAAAAAAAAAAAAAAAAGGTAGGAGACAGTTTACCTTTCCATTTCAGGAGTTACAGTTTAGTAGTTTTTTTCAGGTCAGATCATCAGAAAATATTCTTTTGCCTGGTTACCAAATTGGAAAAAAATCACCCATACACCTCTAAATAAGTGTCACGCCTTATCATTCTTTTATTTATCCACTCTAATTTAAAAATCTGGAAGTAAATACATACGCACCTTGGCCCTGATCCAATCAGAACATAATTACATATGTAATACATCCATCATTACATCTTAATTCACAAAGTACCTACATGGTTTTAGCACATGATTAGGTCCTCTTGGAATTTAAATCTTAAAGTAGATGAGGCAAAGAAAGTGCCCCCAGAATATATTTTTTAAAGCTGAATAGCATCTAGGATAAAAAGCTGAATAGGTTTTAGGATAACAATGCCTCCCATTGTTATCCTAAAAACCAAAACACTTCCCACAAACAGAAAAGAAAGAGGTTGAGCCCATGATGTTATTTGGCAGATATTTCTGCACTAAAGGGACAGGTGTCCTTGTAAAGGTTTCTACCTCTATGGAGTCCCACTTAAAGGAATGGCTTAATGTAATTTTATTCTACTGAAGAGGGAAGAAGGATTAAAAAAACAAAACAACCCAAACCAAACCAAGCTTTTATTAATAGGTGAACTTTGTACCCCCGGAAGATCTTTTGTCACAGTGTAGAAATCAGCTATTTTTAACTGGCTGCCATTAGCCCCATTTCGTAAATGGGACCAAATAATCAAAATTATACCGCAAAAACAAATCACATAAAAATCAAAATTTTCATCAAAATGCTGGCATATTCAGAAGCAAACTACTGGAGTGGATGAGAACAGAAATAACAGGAAGGCACCTGTATCCTTCACAGAGTTTAAGCAGCGTTAGAGCAATGAACGAAATTCCACATGAGCAGAGGCAATTGACCTGCTGTGTCAATCTATTCATTAGACCTGCAGTCCCTGGAAAAGCTTCTTCCCCAAAGCACTGGATTCAGCTGCTACTTGCTGCTTCAGGGAATTCTGGCTGACTATTTAATTTTTATCAATCAGCAATTAATTAGCAGTTTCTTACAAAAAAATCTGATAAACAAACACAAAATAAACTCATACAGAATTCCCTAATGATGGCCTCCTGTTCAAAACACACTTGAAAAGAAAAGCTAGCGTAAGATCTTTTTAAAAAAAGGAAACCAAAGAAACACTCTTTAGTTTCAAGTGATTTATCCAGAGTGGAAGATGGATGGTCTTTGCACGTTTGCCAGTTGTTGGTTTATACTTGGCAAATACAAGGACCTGCAAAAGGACAAAGAGAGCCCTAGAACTGACTACATTCCCTCCTTCCATAGGTTTGTAAAAGTCCTTTCAAACCTCAGGGCTAGGAGTACAGCAGAGGAAAAATGGGTAATTTAAGGGAAGACTAAAAAGTACTTTTGTGTGAACTGCTTTAATGGCTACTTGAAAGGTAAATATAAAATTCTTATTAAAGTTATTTATTAATCATGTCTCTCTCATTCCACCCCCTCAGGGTCTTGACTGAGTTTCAGAGGAAATTATGTTCTTTGAGATATAAGGAAACCACAATACTACTGGTTTCTTCTCTCTCTTGTTCTCATACATGCCTTATAACCTACAAAATGTTCTCACCTTGCCAAAGAACACATCAGTAGTAAGAAACATAAAGAAATGTTTAAAGAATATATAAAAAAATAGTGAAAAGAGAAACCTGTAAGTTTTATCTCTTCAATGTTAAGGAGATTGTCCACAACCTCAACTATATGATACTTCATTTGTGATGCAGTGATAAAATTTCAGGATGCCAAATTTGCTGGAAAGTTAAAAAAGAAATGTTAGGATCAAGTATGGTGTTCTACAATAAAAAAGTGGACCAATAAGGCAAGGTAAGAACTGTGAGCAGTGGTCCTCATTCTATTTTCTGAGCAAACGTGAAAGTTTGGACAACTCATTGTCCCTGTTGAAAACTCCGTTTTCAAGGAGAGGGGGTGGAGGTGATCTAATTCAGTCTTATATTTGTTGCTGTTGGCCAGCTGGAGCAAGAGCTGGGAGACAGCTCCAGCTCTGTATTCAGAAGAGACAGGCTGCACTGCCACACCGGTGGCTTTGAGGTCAGATTTTGGAAAGACTTCCAGAAGATGCTTTTTTCTATTATGTATGTGCATCATCCTGCAGGCTTTGTTTGCTCACAGCAGCCGTTGCCCTTGTGGGTGCAAACAAGTCTCTGCTGACACTGAGGTGTGCTCATGGCCTCGTGCGGAACCAGCAGTTTCTTGGTGATGTGAGCTTGTTTGTTTCTCCAGACACAACAGACTCTGAAGCTTAACACACTGGGGAGATTTCCACCACCTTCTCAACATGAACTTTTCCCCTCTTTGGCCAGGTGTTTTCCAGCACCTCCTTCTTCATCCAGACTTAGTCATGCACAGGAAAAGGGACTTCTAGAACATCCCTTTCTAGTACTGTGTGCTTGCTGGAGATGGCTTTAGCCATCCCCAGAATTTGCTTCTCTATAAACACAAAAATACAGCATCTGCATGACTCAAGGATGTTTGGGGACAGCCTGGTGTGCTGCAGGTGGGAGCAAATCTCAGCAAAGATCCAGGCTGCTGCTGGAGGCAGAGAAAGCTCCTGGCAATCACTCAAAGTGTGAGGAGAGCAGGATGCTGCCAGCCCTAGAGGAACGTGATATCTCTTATGTACATGTTGATGTTGCTGCAGTGCCCCTTTTACTGAAATCTGGGTGTCCCAGCCTGTCACAGTGCTGGCCCAAAGCTGGAAGGCCTGACCAAATCTACAACAATTAGAAATCTCTTGCAGCCAAGCCTGTGGGCTTTAGATCATGAATTGTAAGTCAGTTGCTGATTTGAAGAATGGTTTGGGACTGTCATTTATGCCTGTATGTTTTATCAGCTTAGCCCAGAGTTAGTGAATTTGTCACTATTCCCTTTTGGAAGGAAAGGCTGTTGAAAGGCAGCACAGCTGTTAATGCTCTGGAGGATCCAGCCATGCCAATAGCAAGAGGGGAGTTTCAGAACAGGAGCTTTAAAATCCTCCTGCCACAGCAGAGTGAGGAATGGTTTGATTTGCTCTGGTGGATGATCAGGCTGTACATACAAATTCATTATCTGCATTCCAGGTGTCTAGGGAGATTAGTAATTCACTCGAGTGTGTCTCTGGTGGATGAAGAGTGCATTTGAATTCCTTGCTATGTCTCCTGACTTCACAGTTGGGAATGCAATAAGAAATATTAAGCAAAATCTTCCGAATGATAATGGCAGCAATTTGCCAGTCCTGGCTTGCATGATGTGATGTTGAAACCTTAAAACACACAAGTCTTGGGTTTATATTCCACACCAGTGCCTGGAACAAGGTAGAAGGGGAATTTAAGGCATGTGGAAAATAGATTGTCATCCCAGACAGTCACCATACAGTTACAAAATTGACTCCTTGGGTACCTCCCTGACTAAGGCTCTCCACATCCCTAAACCTGCTCTCCAAAATGACCCCAGTCAGACCATCCTGCTGTCTACCCCTAAGCACAGCTAATGCCTCACCCTCTAAGTTTCTGATGGGATCAGGTCTAGATCAGACCCAGGAGGTGTTGCCAGATTGCCCCTCACATTCAGCCACAGATCAGGCTCCTCTCAATCTGTAGTAACATATTTGTTGCAAGATAATGTGGCTGAGTAGCTACATATCATTTGCCTTAAGGGGGGACATGGAGATACTTTTCCTTAGAACAGTTTATCCAAGAACATGTCTGACATATATTCCTTTTTATGTAGCCCTCTTGCTTCATGTCGGAGTCCAGGGCATCCCTCTGGCTGGATATTGTGTAGCAGAGGCAGCAGTGGTGTGAGTCTTGGTGCTTAATTTTTGTGTTCATCCCATTCAATGGGGCATGGATGCTCTGCTCATATCCCGAGGCATTAGTCTTTTCCTGCATATTTTACAGGGAACTACAGTGTTTTTCCAGGACTCTGTATTTCATCTAGATCCTTCAATGAATCTTGCTTTTGGTTTTTTGTGTTTCTCTGCAAAAAACAACCCCGGACATGAAGTGCACTGAATGAAAAGGTGGATAAACATCACAATTTGAAGAGGTCGCCCTGTTAGTAAAATTGCACTCTGTGAACACAAAATGCCAGAATACAAAGTGATCTTCATTCACTTTCTAGTAATAAGTACAAATTACTTGGGCCTCTTGATGGCAGTAGCTCTCAAAACTGCATGGCAAAAATTCCTCAGAGCCAATATTGGTGTCAATATACATGAATCTTTTCCAGATTCAAGCTTTAATTCTACAACAAATTCATCAGAAAGAAAACTCAGTCAATAACTACCTTATACAGGAATCCCTGGTAGCAGCTATATTGATAATCTCTCCTGAATTTGGAAAACCTGCTTCAAGCAATGAGATGACATTGTAAAGAAATAAAAACAAGGTCAGTCTTAAGTTTCTCTCAATTTCTTGTCTAGCAAATTATTCTGGCATGCCTGAAATCTTTGATTTTACCTGGTAATTACACAGTGTTCTTAAAGTATTGATAGTTGACTGTTCTAATTAGAAATTCACTTTTAGGGAAACTCACCAGTTAAGTAGCCCTTGAATCAGATACTTTCCTTCCAAGCTCCAGCCTTAGCATGCAAGGCAGTGACCATGCTCCTGTCACGGCCCTGGTTGTAGAGCTCAACTGCATGCACTTGGATCAGTTCTGTCCCCTCTGCACCCTGCCCTGCTACAAGTTCTGTGTGAACTGATGCTCCAGTTTCTACTGAGTCTTGCTGAAATCATGGTGGTGGCTGAGGATGAGAGATGAACAAGCTTCCTCGTTTTGATGTTTCATTAATAGAATTGTTGGATGAATATCAATAAATTTTAATAGCCAGCAGTGAATACTAATGAATAGGGGAATAATTTTTTCAAGTAGGGCTAATAAAAATTTTCAGACGAATTTTTTAGCAAAAAGAAAAAAAAAAAAAGTATAAGGATTTTTTTTACTTCAAAATGTGCCCAAAGTACATTAAAAAATTAACATTTGAAAAAGCAACTTCCGTTTATTTTGGTTCCTTTGCAAGCAAACCCTCAAATCCATACTAACAAAACTGTCTGTTTTCAGAAATCTCTTTGAAGAATAAGATATTGTCAATAATCTATGCTCTACAATTAAACATCTGAATATCTGTACACATATACATGACATGTTTTACTTGTCTTTTCCTTATTTAAACAGGAGCAATAAAAGAACTTTGAAAGACTCTTAGCTTCATCGTATTTTAGGCTGAATTTATGAATAAATGAAATTTGGTAAAGAATTCTGAACAGTGTCCACTGATTATTAACTTTTTGCATTCGTAACTGTGTGTGAATTTCAGTTACAATTTTCTTTCATCATGGAAAAATTCTTTTCTTTTCCATATTTTTTCTATGACTTTATGGAAATTAGTATTTTAAAACACAATCTTCTTCCCCAGTTTCCACTGTGAAAGTCAAAGACGAAATGCATATTGTGCACTGCTCCCTTCGAAGTCTAGATTTGTCTTTCCTTTTATTGAGGACATATTTTAGTCTTCTCGTGGTTTTTAGGAAAGCCAGTGCATCATCCTGTTTAACTGGCAGCTTTCATAAAGCTCTCTTTTATTCTCATGCCACAATTTTTGACTGATGTGACTATACACATCTTCTGCTCCTCAGACCCCCCGAGAAGCTCTTTGTATTGATCTAGTTTATAAGCCTAATATATTATATCAGCCTCCAGGCATTTGAAGTAATTAAAGGCAAAGGTTGCTGTTGGAACAGCTCTTTTGGGATGTAGGGACTGTGAGCAGCTTGACAAAAATGCTGCTGCACCTTTATCAGGTTCTAAACACTCACAGCCACAGAAATCACACCTTTCTTCCTGTGACAAAGAAAGGGACTATGTAAAGAAAAACTTGTAAAGGGGGTTGTAAAGGTTAAACCAGCAAGAAATGAGTTTGTGGTTTCAAAAAGAATGGATCAGGATAATGATAAAGGAAACTTTGAGCATGGTGACCAATGAAACAAACTCCTGTGTAGAGAAGAAATGAGCACCTAAAGGGACCTATAAGTGAAGACTCATTCATCCTAAACCATGAGACATTTGAACTCTGACATCCCACAACCATTTGAAGTCTTCCTTCTGAAACATTTCTTGTAGTAAAACCCTTATCTGGAGGATGAAAAAGTTTTGAAGGTGGATAATGATCATGAACAAAAACTATTTACAGTAATGTAAAACAATACCCTGTCAATTATCTTGTTATTTTTTGTTGTGTGGGTTGGGGAGTTTTTTTGTTTGTTTGTTTGTTTGTTTGGTCTCTAATGGTTCTACCCTTACCCCCCTCCCCAGAAAGCTACAGTTTGTCCATAGATTAGAAAGACATCCTCAAGACACAGATGAACGGATGCAAAAACTAGTACTGATAGGATGTCGAGAAATTTATACATCCCTAAAAGCTCTGATATATCTTGATTTTTTTTAATTAAAACTTGTCATAAAGTGGGCTTTTTTCCCCTCAAAATTTTGTCAAACATGAGAAATCCAGTTATATGGGTTGACTTCATTAACCCTGAATGAGGTGATCAGTGTTCTCCTCAGGCAAACAGAGATCAAGAAGGTGCAAATAGCTCCATATGATGGAGAATTTGAATTTTAAACATAGATTAGCCCTTAGAAAACCTATTAGTAGCATTAGTAGCATGTATCAAGAAAATATTATTCATTTCTTCTGAATGAACTTTGTGTGCTGGTTAATGAAACTATTCATTTGTTGCAGAAACACCAGCGTTACCATCTGTACATGAAATTTTCACTTGGAGTTCTCTATATTAAGTGCTCAAAGCATACCTAGTTTGTACACTGGCCTATCTGTGCAGAATTTAGGCATTAATATTTGAAAACTGATTCTGTATCCTGTTCAAGCCAGGAAATGGATTTTATATATTTATCTATATACTGCTGAAAAGGCTCTGTTTGTTACAGCTAAGGAAAGAATCCTTCTGTCAGTAATTCTATAAGGGCCAGCTAAAATAAATTACTGCCAGCAGGCTTCAGTGTAAGGCCCAAATTGAGCATCCAATGCTTGTCCTGATTTGGATGGGTTTCTGACTTGTAGGATAACAATAAATTGACTGGAGACTTTCAAGCACAGAACTTGTTAAAGTATTCTGTTTGCATTTCTGCCAGTTTTACAGCTAACAACCCATTAAATTACCTGATTAAAAAAAAATGAAAAAGAAGAAGAAAAGCCATTTATTTTTCTTTGCATACATTTAAATGGAATAGGGGCTTTTCTTGCTTTGATCAATGACTTTCTGTGTGGAGGGAAAATGTTTTCATGCTTTTGAGTTTTCCCAGTAATTTCCTAGAACACGATTTTCATTTGGTGGTCAGTGACTCTTAGTAGTCTTATCAATATCATTAAGAGATGGTTGTCAGCTTCTTTGATAAATGGCAGCAATTTTTATGGTAAATCTGTTAAATTCCTTTGGTTGCCAAATCTAATAAAAGCTCAGAAGGAAAAAAAATATTCTTCTGGCTGTAGGCAGCCAGCCATAAACATGTGGGATGAAGAAGAAACAAAAATGTTTTATTCTTTTCAAGTGAGCTCAATCTCAACTTCATCCTTGATAAACAAATCTTTACTTAGAAATATAACTTCTTGCCTTACAAGTGGATAGAAAAGGTCAACTAGTTGCTGAGTTTCACTTCTTAGTTTAAAGTCATAGAACATATAAGTGGGTTTTTTTCAGATTTATCTTCTATACATTCAGTCAAATTCTATACACTTGTCTTGAGTTATGTAACCAAAAAAGGAAGTGTATTCTATTTCATCTGTTGAAAGCAGTTGGGGAGATGTTTTTTCTTTATCTCTTGTAACTCCAGGGGGGAGGGGGGCAGATGCCTTCTGATAATGGGCCAGCTGTTAAAACCAGGTGGGGCAGTGTTTCTTAGCTCTTCCACCACTGTCCACCCTCTGGGGAGGATATCTTCTTTTAATGGGCCATTAAAGCTCACCAACGACATGACACATTTCATCATCCCATTGTGAAATGCTCCACCCAGTGGGGGGAGAGCCAAACATTTCTAAGATAAAAACTGATATATAGGAACACAAATTTAGCTGTTTTTCCACTGGATTCCCAGAGGAAGACCACACCCACCTCATCATCACTCAACCCTTTTTCTACAGGATCATCTCTGCTCCACAGAACCACATTGGTTACTCCAGGAAGATTTATTTGGACTGCTTCCAACACCCTGATGAGGGTGTCAGGTCATACTCTGACTCTGTCAGGGTTTTCTAGGACCTTTGTTTGTTTGCTTGTTTGTTTTTTTGTACTACTGCATTTGTATTTTTAATATTCTTAGTAAAGAACTGTTATGCCTGTTCCCATATTTTAGCTTGAAAGCCCCTAATTTCAAAATTATAATTATTTGGAGGGGGGCGGTTTACACTCTCCATTCCAAGGAGAGCTCCAACTTCCCCTGACAGGTACCTGTCTTGCCAAACCAAGACAACACTGGATATGAAGGTCCTAACTGAAATAAAGCAAACAATGAGCTGTAAGCAATATGATCAATAAAAATTCAGTATTTGAAGGATAAGGATTTCTAAAAGATAATGGAACTAATATTAGGTAAATTCTGCTAATAAAAACATGTAGTGAGTTGTTAAATAATTTGGAATGGTAACACCCTTACATGCTCCTACATGTTTAATAATCCCTTTATTTATTACATAACCCATAGATATGGTTATATAATATCATGTGTCAAAATACATGAGAAATCCCAAACTGAGCTCCCTGACAATAGATGCTGCAGTGACAAGGACATGAGTGACACTTGGAAAGGAGCTTTCAGCTCAGAAGAAGAAGACATAAAGATTTCAAATGCTGGAACTGGCACCAAAAGTCTTAGGAGTTTGTCCTTGCTAGTAACCTCATGCACAGATGATGATCTTGTTCAGGACCTTCTTTAATTCAGATAGAGATGAAATAGAGTACAATGCAGATGGTAGGATCACCAAAACTGCTAAAGCTGAATTAAGCTCTTGCAATAAAGTTTTCTACAGTATCTCTGGAAATATGTCACAGTTTAAGCCTAGCTGAAAATTAAGCACCACACAGCAGCTCACTCAACCCTCCTCTCCCCAACCAATCTGATGGAACTGGGAGGAGAATTAAAATAAAACATTTAAGTTGAGATAAAAACAGTTTAATAGGGAAATAAAAAGCCACACACACAACCAAAGAGAAATAAGGAATTCCTTCAGTTCTTCCCATGGGCAGGCAGGTGTTCAGCCATACCCAGGAGAGCACGGCCCCATCAGAGTGACTTGTGATGACAAACACCATCACCCCAAGTGTCCCCCCAGTTCCTCCTTCTGATGCCTTGGGAAGGCTTACCTGAAACAGAGACTGGACAGAGCTAGAGAATAAAGCAGATATTTATTGAAAGGCCTTTAGGATCCACCTTGGGCAGGACAGGAGCCTGACCAGGCCTACACCCAGGGTGGACTAAGAATGGTCACAAAATGGCAGACCAGTCATGAGATCTTACACTTTTATAAGTTCTGGTCCATTTGCATATTGGAGTTTAATTGTCCAATTACAGCTTCAAGCTGCTAGGTCCCCTCCTTCTTGTTCCTCCCTTCAGTCCATCATTGCTTATGCCTTTGGGCCTGAAAGTTGTCCATGGTCTTCAGCAGGAAAAGGATTTGTTTTGTCTACATACTCTGTGGAGAGAGCTTACTAGCACTTAATATGGGGCTCAGAACTGTGGCCCTAGGCAGCACAGAATCTGAAAAACATGAAAGCTAAAACTTAAGACATCACTTCTTTCCCCCACTTTGTAAACCGGGCATGATGCCACATGGTCTGGAATGTCCCTTTGGTCAGCTGGGATCATCTGTCCTGGCTGTGCCTCCTCCCAGCCTCCCATTCACCCCCAGTCCCCTTGCCAGCACGGCAAAACAAAAGCAGGAAAGGCCTTTGCTCTGTATAAGCTCTGCTCAGCAATAACAAAATCATCTCTGTTTTATCATCATGTGTCCAGCATAAATCCTAAACACCGCCCCGTGCCAGCCACCATGAAGAAAGTAACTCTAACCCAGCCAAACCCAGCAGAAAATGGCAAGCAGAGGTTTGAGGTCTTGTCAAAATGGAATAATTCTCTCCCTCCATTCGGGTAGTGAGATTTGTCCTACAAAAAACATTATCTGAACTGATTAACTGTAAGAAAAGCATTTGACTCACTAGATGAAATTAGTCTCTGATCAGATATTTACAGCTTGCAAGCAGAAGCTGGCAGACATGCTTATCTGTAATTGCTTTTTTTATTGAATTTCCATATTGACTGTAATCTGTATATACATCCCCATAACTCAGTGAAATGAAGGCTTAGACTTCATGACTTACTTTAACAACTCTGTAATCAGGAAGTGACAGAGAGGAAAACACAAGAGCATGACAAACTAGAACAGAAGAAAAATGACAATAAACATTCAAATACTTCTTCTCACAAGCAAAATTATTTAGGGTTGCCTTATGGACTAACTGTAATTCACAGACACACTCCAGTTACAATGGGAACCTGCAGTTAACTTGCATTTTTTCCTCTGCCATAACAGCATGAGACTGGAACACCTGCTGAGCTATCAAAATTGTCAACATGACATATTCCCTTATTATACAAAAGAGTAATGCTATTTGAAAGCTCCTTTCAGCCCAGTCTATCACTAAGCACTCAAATCAGAACCAAGGCTCCATCATGCTAAAATAAAACTACGTAAAACTACAGCAGGGAAAACCAATACAAATCACAGCATCCTATCCTGCATTGCACAAATATCCTCTTTGATTCAAAGACACATAAGTATTCCTGTCTCTTAATTAGCATAAATACTTACTGCAGTATAGAAACTTGAGACAGGAAGGAAAATAGGCAGGAAATAAAAAGACCATTCAGAAAGATACAGTTCAGTAGTTTCCAGAATGTATTAGTATTTTCATTATTTTCCTGTTCCAATCCTCCATGAATCTCTAGATTATTTCTTCCAACACAGATGGCTATAAAAAATTCAGTCAGAACAGGAAAGCATAACCTTCTATTCCCACCTTTTTTCTTGTTTTCTGTGCGTTCCCTTGACAGTTAGTGACCTACCATTATGATATTGTTGAGGCAGTTATGGGTATAAAATGCAGTGTCTTGTTTTAAAAATAACAGGTTCACGCCTCCCACATTTTAACAACTCATTTCCCTGTGCCAATTTGAATTAATTTATTGTGTCATGGGTCAGAACTAGAGGCTACATTTCTGCCATAACCATTTCCTTCTATAGAAGTTGTTCACAAGATCTTATTGCCCAGGGTGGCACTTGTGAGGCTGCCAGCACCATTGCATTGCAATTTGGAGGGGCTATGCAATGTGCCTTACCCTAATAATTTCAGTGACCTTACATTTACTTTCCATGTCACTCAATTTCTTTTAACTTTGTAAGTTATAGTAATGGTTACCTACAGGTACTCTATCATCAACATTTTTTTAAATTGACATTTTAAAAAATTCATAGTTTTTCTGTGGAAGATGCTAGATGTGCTAGAATAAAGAGAGGAATGGTGGAGCAGTAAATGCTGTATTTTTTAATACAGCCTGCACTTACAGGATATATATGCGCATATTAAATTTATAAATATATATAATTGCACATGTGCAACTGCATGCCTGCTCCTTTTGAAAGCTGGTCTGTAGTTTGGGAATAAAGAGCCCAAGAAGTGAATTATGTGGGCATATTGTCCTTTGCTATGGAATTCAGGTTTTAAAATTATGTTGAAAGTCTAGGGGAAAATGTGAACAAAATCCATCCCAACCTGACCTATGAGTAAAAAACTTCTGTTACAGATAGTAAAACAGGTACAAATGCATCCGGAGTCAAAGAATCTAATCTAATGCTGAATCTAATTCAATACAGAAAGTCTTTGTTGTGATATCTTGCTATACCTAATTTTTGTTTCTTGCTCTATTTCCTAAATGGTAACAATCTCTTTTTAAAGTTACAAGAGCAGGATGGGTCAGCTGCTGTGTTATGTCAGACCCTGTTCTGGAGCATTTTTAACAGCTCATATAATGTTTCTCACAGAAATTGCCACTGCTGCTCTAAGATCTACTTGATTTTTCACAGAATATCTTGATTATACAAGTACAGTTTAAGCACACTTGTATTTGTGGGTCTGATCTCCATGTGTCTAATCAGTCTATAGTCCTTACATTCTTGATTGGCAATCAACTTCGTTAAAGCAAAATTTGAGAAATTACAGGAAGTCTAGTTGTTGGATCAAGGAGAAGAGATACAAGCCCACTGTGAATTCCTGATGAATGGAAGAGCCTGTGGGACAAGACAGATATGAAGAAATAATTCACCCTCCTCAGGGAGTAATGAAGAGGAAAGTCATTCTGAGGCCCAAAACAAGATCAAGAAACAGAAAGGAGAATATTTTTGAAGACATCAAAGCAGAAGTTAAAATATCCAGGGTTCATTAATATTTGGAGCATAATGTTCTTTGAAAGGTAAAACAAAAACCTTGGTTAAAACATCTAACTACTGCAGAATATTTGAAGTCAGAGATCTTACATTAGTCTGTAGCAGACAGCCCTCAAAACAGCTCATCTATAGTGAGCTAGTGAGTCTCATGTCCAAGCAGCAATAATCATGGTAGATAATAACAATGCTATACAGAATAGCAATCTAAGGGCAAGCAGTGCTGTGCTAAAAAGTGGCCAAGAGCCAATGGATTTGCCTTTTTGAAGACTGAAAATACTCTGGCAAAAAAAGTCAATGTTTTATTAGGAGCAACATGCTCCTGAATAGGATCAAAATGAGCTGTGATGAAAAATACCAATTTGGAAAGGATCCCACAGCCTTGCCATAAAATATGCATTTCATTTTATCAACTGAAGGAAAAGAAAATCAAATTACTCATCACCCCACCGAAAGAAAAGCAGCAAATTCATCAATATTAAAACCACCCCAAGTATGGCTGTGACTTTTAGAATGAGCACACATTGCTCCAAAAGCACTGTAGGTGGATTGATGATGCAGGCAGACACCACCAATCCACCCTGCAGCCCCCAGGCCCAACTTCCCCAAAGCAGCAGGACAAAAACCTGCCAGAAGAAATTCTGAGCTTCCAGAGCATAAGGAGGCTTTCAGATCTTGGATATCAGTGTCAGCTTGCAACATCTGAAAACTCCTCCCACGGAAATGCAGAGTGAAGCTGAAAGAGAGACACTGTGGCATCCTGCTCCAGCAATAAATACTGTGGGCTTCTGGTTTGCATGGAATTTCCCTTTGACAATGTCAGTGGTCACTGTGGGTTTTAGATCTGTTGAGAGAGCAAATCCGAACCAAACCGTATGGAATCTTTACATAGTTGTTTAAAAAATGCATTGCAAAGTGCCATTTTTCTGTGCATATCAGCCAGTGAGTCACAGCCCCTATTTTCACCTCATTTTATTGATTTTTCCAAAGATAGACCAGAGAAAATTGAAATAATGTGAAAATTGCTCCACTGTATCTTTTATATAAAACCAAAGCAAATACCTCTGAGATACAAAATCAATTGAAAATTAATAAACAAACAGGTAAGGAACAAACTGGTAATAAAATGTTTGTTCTTAGTTAATGCATACATGAAATTGTGAATCAACAAAATAAAATAAGAAAATCCCCTGACCCCTGAAATAAAATATTTCCTCCTCTGCAATAAACATTCAGGCATTTGCATGTCATTAAATGAGTAGTTTAGAAAACTGCAAAGAGAACAGGCGGGAAGAAAAATCCAGTCTAGATACAGCTGTACCTCAGCAGAGGAATACCATACAGATAATACTGCATAATACTATATTTCAGATAACGTATCAGAGAATCATAGAATTTTAGAATGATTTGGGTTGGAAGGGACCTTAAAGACCATCTAGTTCTAGCCCCCCTGACATCAGCAGGGACACTTACAACCACACCAGGGTACTCAAAGCCCCATGCAGACTCAACTTGAACATTTCCAGGAATGGGGCATCCACAACTTTTCTGGGCAACCTGTTGCAGTGCCTTACCACAGTAAGGAATATCCAACACAACAATTCTTATCTGAAGACACGGTAGCAAAGAAAGCTGCTAAGTAAAAAGAAGAAAATCCCTGTTTGTACCAGTTTACGGCTGATATTCTTTTTAATTTCTCTAATTTGAGATTTGTTCCCTTATGATCAATGTCATTGTTTGCATTAGAGAGCAAGATGTGTCCCTTCATTGACTAAAGTTTGTCAAGGGAATAAACAGAGGGCAGTAGCCCTGAAAAATTGTCTTTGTAATTTAAACAGAAGCTTGAGTAATCAATCTTTTTTTCTATTATGTTTGATGAGGCTGTTCGGATTTACAGCTCTTTGATGATCTGACCCTGAAAGCCAAAAGGAAATAGTTGAATATTGATAAATGGAAGAGTGCAAGTAAATATTATGGTGTCTTGCAACACAATCCCATCCCTTTCAATTATAAGATCTATTGAAAAAATGTGACCAGATCTCTAGAAACAGAACCTGCACATGATCCTCAGGTCATTGCTATCAAACCTGCAGAGTTAGTAGGGTCAGCTAGCAGCAGGATGCTCACACAACAGAGAAAGGAGAGAATTGGCACACCATAACAGCCTGTGACAAATGGAAGCTGAAAATGTTTATTTAAAATTAATGTAACATCAGCAAAAATGCATTTCAAATACATGCCTTTTTGTTGGCTCACCTGTTTTTTCCTTCATCAAACTGATGACACAATAACATGAGCAGCATGATGCCATCATGGCACTGAGTTTCCTAACAAAATGAAATGAACAGAAGAAAAATTGGACATAAACATAAATATTTTGGTCATTCCTTTCTAAATAAAGTGAGAAAGCTTTTATTTGAAGAGTGGCATTGGTATTCAACTGACATTTTAATCTGAGATTTTAAAACTGCCAAGGTAATGTTGTCAGACATGTCAAAGTTAATTGAAAGCAAATACCCTACAAAGCTGTTCTAAAAGCAAAAAGTCATTAGTCCAGTGTTCCTTCTCAAAGTGGTGAGCTGCTTCCTGGCCTGTGCTGTGAGTGGAAATCCATACTGGAAGCTGCAGACTAGTTTGCTTACTTGGAAAAGCTCATTCTAATTAGCACACTGGGTAAGTGGCAACATGTGTGGATTGATGTGTATGATAAGGCAGACCCTCAGTGTTTATGATTACAGATACAAATGGAGTAAGGGGAGCAGTCTGTAAGAGTTTGTTCCTCATGTTATTGTGTTTACAAATTGATTCATTTATAAAAGGACAAGTACTAATTAAAACACTGTTAATTGTCCAGTCATTTTAAGTTTTATAAATGTGATGAAAATGACTTTCAGAAAAATCTAATTTTGAAGGGAAAATTAATAATATTAAAATATTTAGAGAACCCTTCTAAGGCAACCTTTGTAAACTGTATTTCGTATTAGACTAGAAGATACTGTTGGAAAAAGGAGAATGCTTTTCTATGTTTAAAGAAAATCACACATTATATGATAGATAAAACACTTTTTGAGAAAAGCACAAATTATTCTCAGTTGAAAGCACGACGTTAATCTAATTAAGGGAGCTTGAGAGAGGAGGATACCTAGCATTTGGGGACATGGAGTAGAGCTTACAGAAAAAAACAAAAGAGAATATAGCTTTTACATAGTAAGCCCTGCGGAGCCACAGGATACAGCAATTTTTATATAAAATTTGTCCAGAGTTGAACTCTCAAACTGTACATCTCATGGTAAGATGCCCTTATGCATAATTCTATTAGGGTACTTTTCATAAAGTACATCATAACAATGTTTACCATATCCCAAGAGAATAAACCCATTGAACAAGATTATATAATCTCATTTTACATGAAATCTGTGAAGTCAGCTTTAGTCCAAGGTATAAACAAAGTGAGAGTCCCATCCTCATCCAACATTTTAATTTTGAGGCAAAATGCACAAACTACTCATTTGAACTGATAATTGAGGGTAGAGTTTCATTGAGTTGTACGAAAGCAAGCAGAACTCTCAGCCACTAACAGTTTTTCTCCCTTTTTTTTTTTTTAACTTTAATGAATTCTGAAAACAATTGCAAAACTGAATTACTTCATGCATCATTTCTGTTGCAGGACAGTGAGGGTTATATAAACTTGTGACAGATTAGATAAACTTATATTGCAAAAGCTGTTCTGCAAGTTATCAAATCCCTTTCTTATCTGTTCTGTGTATTTAACAAATATGGCTGGACAGGAAGACTTTCCAATCCTTTTAAAGTGTACCCTACTCCATACATTTCTGACTGCCCAGAAGGGAACATCTTGTGAAACATTTATTACAAACTTTGAATACCTACTATCATGAACATTTACAGACTTGCTTAACTCATATAGCTGAATAGTATTTGATTCTACATTAAGATCCAGACAGGCAGAATTCAGCACCACTAATTGATGGACTCTCAGATCTCATTCTCAAAGGGATTTGTGTCAAAGGTATTAGAAAAACCTAAGCATAAGGATGCTTAATCTCAGTAAAAACGGTAGTAACAACAATGAAATTTAAGGAAACATTATGCTTACTCTATTTCTCCTTTAAAGGATTTCTCCTTCAAGAGATTTCTCTTTCAAAGCATTTCTCCTTCAGTGTTCCAGGGTTGAAGTATCACAAACACACTACCCGTTGTCTACAGGCAGTGGTAGCTGCTGATCCCAGCTCCTGCTGGTTCCACGTCCTGCACCTGCTGTGCATCTCCACCCACACTCGATATTCTCACTGCAGCTTTTCTGTGTCGTGCCTCCCAGGGTGCCTCCGGATCCAGCAAATGCTCCACACCTGCTGAGATGAGTAAGTGGCAACACAGTTAGGACTAGTTCAAAGCTAGAGCTACTAAATGGTCTGTTGCTGCTCTTAAGGGTTCATATTTGACAGAACTGAATAATTAATTTTCTTTAGTGGTATGATGCATTTGGATCTTGCCTGTCTATCCAGTCACTGATCGTCATCATAGTTTTTAGAACTGGACATCTTGGAACATCCTGTCCACTGTCAGCTTTGGCTGAAATTAACTAATTACTTTAAATACTACAAAAGGTGGAGAAATGGGCTAATGAATTGAGACAATGAATCTTCTTCTCTTAGGGAACTAAGCAGAGAAGTTATACAAGATACGCTTGGGCATCTTCACCCTTTCCTGTTACAATTCACTTCCTCTGACTGTGACTGCAGCTCACCATCACCAGCACAGAAAACCTCAAAATGCTAGAAGCATCCTTTGCTGTCCTCCTGACTGGCTCAGGCATCAACAGTTTTCACATCTTCATCCCATATAAAACACCTACAAAGTAACTCTTGATTTCTAGGCAGGGACAGAGGCTGAGGGCCAGACAGCATTGGTTGTTTATACACTGCTGATCTTGCAAAGCTCTTGATTACTGACTGAATATCTAAGACACCATAAATCCCAAAGGACTGGCTGAGGGCAAACACTTTCTAAGTTCAAGGTTCAGATATACAAGGGGTCTTACTGGCACACCAAAGAGAGGCCCTGGCCTCTCTGAGTGCCCTGTAATGGAGATAAGGAAGACAGAACACCAGCTGGAGGTAAAATTTCCAAAGAAAAGGGAAATACGGTGACATCTACAGATTTTTATAGAGGATGTTTTTCTTAGTATTTTCCTGATTATGCTATTTTTTCTATTTACTTGAGATAGTAGCATGTCCTGAACATAAAAAAGAAAAAAGTGATAAAAGGGGTTTGATGACAGTATTTTGAAAGACAGAATGGAAGCTGTAATGGCAGAGGGCTCATCAGAGAACAGTAGCATGGAGAAAGGCTCAGAAGTACACGTCAGAAAAGGAAGGGTGACGTGAAATGAAATGATAATAAATAAACTGAAGGTGGCTGAGAGTACCTAGATAGAGCTAGGGGTGTGAAAAGACCTCTGATCACAAAGGTATGTGCTCTGAATATCTCCTTTAGTATCACAAGCATCAATGGGTCAGACTATGTGCCTTGTGCTACTGGTAACAATCACATATCACCACCAGAAAACTATTTAACTGCTTAACATCAGGTACAAATTCCTATAATGCACAAAAGAGAATTCTTTTTGATTGGAGAAGGGGACTTTTCCTGTCAGACCAGTTTGATCTCTATAGATGGAACTAGAGCATTTTAGTGAGAAGCAATTCCATGTGCAATTATTCAGCTGCCCTAAGCACCCTGCTACAGCTCAAGAACTTCTTCTTATGGAATTACCACAAAGCTGAAATAAAAAACTTCTGGTTAAGCTTTTCAGTCTGCTGTTCAGGCTGAAGATATAAAGAGGTGAATCAGTGTACAAAGCTGAGAAGTGAGTGAATGCATGCATCGGAGTTAGAAACAGCACAAGATCTTAAATCAGCTCTGAAAAAAAGACAAAAAACCTAAATGAGCCTGTTGTGAAAAGGGCTCCACAGACCAGCAAACCCTGTGCAAAGAACACTGACTACATACATGCCAGTCAATCAGAGGGAGCCCTGTTTAACATTGATCAAGATCTTGTCAGGAGGCTCTTATGGGCAACTTATTTCATTGGAAATTAAGCCTGGAGTGGGTCAGACTATAGCTTCAATGTTTATAAATTTATAGTGGAGAAGGAGAAGGAGAAGGGAGTACTCTGGGCACCCTGCAGTCAGTGGTGAAGGTCATGGTGAAGCAGAGTGGTCCCTCAGAGCCCAGCCCGTGGAGGCCCTTGGTGAAGCAAATATCCACCTCCAGCCAGTGGAGGAATCCACTGTGGAGCAAGTGCATGTCCAAAGGAGGCTGTGATCCCCTGGGAATCCCATAGTGGAGCAGGGTCATGGCTGGGCTGGTGAAGTGTAGGGATGGGGCTCCATGCTGGAGGAGATTTGTTGTCAGGACTGGTGCCCCTGTGGAAGGGGCTGGAGGTGGAGCAGTCTGTTTCTGAAGAACTGGAGCCCCTGGGAAGGACCTGGGTTGGAGCAGGGGAAGACTGAGAGGAGGAAGCAGCGTCAGAAACAATGTCATGGATTGACTCCAGCCTCCATTCCTGATCCCCTGCACTGCTGAGAGGAGGAGGTAGAGAATCAGAAATAAAGTAAAGCCTGGGGAGAGCAGAGGGGTAGGGAAAGGCATTTTGGTTTTACTTCTTACTAAGCTACTCTGATTTGATTGGTAATAAACTAAACTTATTAGTTATAGAGCAGTAGATAGAGTGATGGAGCAGTTTTGATGTGCAGCTGGTGTCCAGACAGGGACAATCCACCACATTCCTTTCACAGGTTGTAAGAGAAACTACACTAATCTTCTAATTGCTTGTTAAAAACAAGCACTTGAAATCCTGTGAAGGGGTGTCCTATCTGTGATGCTTTGACTTGGACAATCACTGTCAAATTAATTTTTTTGAAAAACTCCTTATATACTTAGATGTATAAGTATACAGACCTGAAAGGTCTGACTCGTGCAATTTATGACAAATGAGATCCATGCTGAATTAACTTCAGTAACACACAAAATAGTCATTGTAATTCTCACTTTTATCCTCAGTGCTGAGGGTTGAAACATAAAACCTGCAGAAACATTGCTTTCACAGCTCTCCTGCAAACTTTTCTCTGTCTCTCCATGCAAATGCACAGATTTCCTACAGCTGCTCTAGAGCATAATTCTGTCACAAAGGCAGATTAGCCCTCAGCAAAGCCACACATGAGCCTCTGCAGCTCTTATAGACCCACACTCACAGAAATACCCTGAAGAGAATTTAGGAGGCATGAGGAAAGATGTGCACCACAGTCATATTCTCATTAAGCACCTTATCTATATTTTGTGGGACATAATAGGTTACAATCCAATGGCCAGAAAGTCTCTGAGGCAAACACAGACTAGTTTTTCTGTCATATCACATCCTGGGTATAAACTAAGCAGAGAGGATTCTGTCTATAAACCAAAACCTGTTTTTTAGTTTTTCCTCTGAAGTGTAGAAATGCTACCCTGGGAAGGGAATTTTTCACTGTTTGTAGAATACACTTGCTTTGTATCCACTTCAAGGAATGTAGTATTCAGTTGCATTTACTCTTTGTACACTTCTGAAAGTTAGGTTGAATGTGTTCTTGTTCATGAAAACAATTCCAAGAAATGAAAAATCTAGATATGTAGCAGTCTTAAAAATATTTTAGCAACAGGCAAAGGTAAGATTCCATTTCAGAGGTATTAATGCCTCATCTTGTTAGTGCTGTGCCAGCACTTCATGATTATCCTGCATGAAAACAGAAAAATACCCCTGTGAAGGGTGAGCTTAACCTCAAACTCTTGCATGGCACTCAGGATGCTTGAATGGATCAAGCTGTAGACTAGGATAATACTCTAAATCCTGGGAGTCCCAGAGATGGGTTTATTAGGAAAAAAAACCCAATCAGCTATCTGATTTCTGCTGAAGAAATGGAGATGGAGAATCGCTTGAGGAAATGAAATTATTTCGTACATTCTTCAGCCATATCTGTTTTAATCATTAATTTTGTAAAGCTTTAACACTGGGACTGACAAAGGAGTTTGAAATACATATCCCATCTCTAGCAAGGAATAGGCTGCTAACTCCAGCTTCAGATAATGCAGTTCCATTATTTAAATGCCCAACTATTTCCATTTCCTTCAACTCAGTTAGAGGAAATACAATGTATTCAGTTTTACCCTCTGGTTGATAGGCATTGTCACAGCGCTGCAATTTAAAAGCTGCAAATATTTCAAGAAGCTGATTTAGCCCACTCACAATGTACAGTTACTTTGAGTATTTTTTTCACTCCTGTAGGAAGCACTGCAATAGATTTTCTGAGCAGATAGTAGATTCTCCACCATGAGAAAACTTTAAAAACAGATTAGATGAATACAACAGAATCACAGAATTGTTCACAGGAAGCGCCATTTCCACTTTAGATCTGGTTTTGCAGGATCCTGACTAACAGATGTGCCAGTTGGAGGAAAGTCAAGTTTCATCTTGTGTATTATTCACTTTTAGGTAGTTGGAGACAAGTATCAGATCCCTCTGTAGTCTTTTCTTCTCCAGGCTGAGCAAAACCAGTTCCGTCAGTGCTCCAGATCACTGCAGGGGTTTCCACTGGAGTCTCAAAATTCTCATTCCGTGATAACCTTGCAAGAGACAGATCTGGACACAGCACTCCCAGTGTGGCCTTGGAAGTGCCTTCCAGCAGTGAGCCTATTCCTTGACCTGTTGGTTATGTTCATTGCTTGCAAGAACACACTACTGGACTGGTATTAAACTTGCTGTCCACCAAGGCACCCAGGCCTGGTCCCCACCTGCCTGGTTTGTACCAAGCTACTTTATTCTGTCTAGTACAGAATTATTCACTTACACTCATTTATCAAATATATAGTATGGAATAGTCTTTATATAAAATTTATATTTAGATATATGTGCACGAATTGATCCAGAACAAATAGGTTTTTTCTGGAGCCTTTGTATGACTTTACTCTCTTAACACTCTTGCTTTACTCTTTGGTCTAATACTGAACACAAAAGCAGATAAACTTTCCTGCTTTGTATACAAAAGTAGGTAAACCTTTTATAGCCTTAACTGAAAAAAATATTTTCACCTGATTTTACCCTGAACCTGAATGCTGTTGTACTTTAAAGTAGAATAAGAAAAAAATACGAGCCATTTATTATGTACATGGATCTGAGCATCTTTAATCATATTTTAAATTTTATCCACCAGTCCTTGAAAATCATTTTTTCTCTTAATAGATCCCCAATTTAACATGCACTTCCTAACACTTCACAGACCTTTGGACAATCTCAGAGGAGTTTAAATGCAGTAATCAACAATAAGCAGCAAAATGACCTGCTCTTACGCAAAGCATAGCTGAGTCACGGCAAGATTTTATCAGTGGCAGCTCTGTGTTGAAAGTCTTTAAAGTCATCAGCTTTTCTAAATTGTGCTGGCAGATGATTTTATTCTTATATCTAACATGCAATGCATAATACTCAGGGCTGCTTTTAAAAGGATAGCGAGGAACTGAGAATATTATTCTGAGTGTTTTTTTGGTGCCGTACTTTTTACCTATGATATTGTTATGAAAAAGTCTCCAAGAGCAGCCATTGACACCAGCTCTGAGGAAAGAATTTTACAGCTTTGGTACCTATTTTTCAATTTAGATTCCCAAGAACTTGCTGTGTTTGGAGTCAGCTCTTGAAGTAAGGAGGACAGTGAAGGAAAAGCCCTTGGAGAGATTTCCAAGGGCACCAGGGGACTGATGCCATTGCTAAAGAATCTAAATACTTCACATATTCATCCCTCTAGAGCTGGTGGGCATGTTTATCAAAGGAAAGAAAGGGAGTAAGAGAAAAAGGGTTAAGCAGCTCAAGGCTTATCTTTCCATCTCCATTGGAATTGTAAAAATGAATGCACTTCTCATTCAAGAGGCAAAGTTCTAACAGGAGAATCTGAAATGTTTTATCAAGAGTCCCTTTACTCAGGCAAGCACTTGAAATGTTTGCAGTGTTACCTTCTTTCTGTTCCTATCACATCAATCCCAGGGCTGTCAAAGTTTCACATAATACTTGGCATTGTGGACCGGTGAGTCAGAATGATACTTGTTCTACTAGGTATCTAATTCTACAACAGACAACACCTTTTCACCTCCACACAGCTACATTATGGGGTACCAATACTGTGTTAGGATGTGCTTTCCACTCCTCTTCTTTATGAAGTAGCGTGATGATGACCAACCAGTTTGGCTGTCAGCTCAAACTTGTCTCTGAATATTTCTGCAGCAGATCATAAAAAAATAGGACTGAAAAGAACCTGTAGAGAAGCTAAACAGTTTATCTCTCTGCCTAATCCATGATGGTGCTGCCAAATAGCTGCAATCTCTGATGGAAATTCACCACTGCACACCCTCATATCAGCTGAACCAGGGATCAGTTGCAAGAAATTTTTATTTCTAGGCTTTGTGGCCTACACCTTGTTTTACTTTGCCTGGAAAACAGGGTAGGGAATGGGAAGGAGATGATTCAGAATGGGAAGATGATTATTTGGTCTGAGATGATTGGGGCACAGCAAGGACTTATCCAGTCGTAGGAGACCAGACTATACAAACTGTTTTGGACTCCATAGGGTCCTCTTCAGATCTTCCAGTGAGAAAGATATGACACCTTACAGATAATCTATTCCTCTCCTTCACCCTCCTTACCACCAGAAAAACTCCCTGATATGAATCCCTAAATCTTGGTTACTTATAGTTAATACCATGACATCTGACTTCTTACCTGCAGCAACTAGGTGATCAGCCTCTGCTTTCCTTTTTAATGATCCCTTGGGTCTTCTCTTGGTATTTTTCAGCCTGAACAGATTTTCTTACATCTTCTTAGACCATGCTTATTTGGCAGCTGATCACTCTCACAGCTTATTGCTGGTCTCTTTTTCATCCAGCTGCTGCTTGATGGTTGAAAACAGTTCTTCAGAAAGAAACATCTATCTTATTTAAAGCCAGAGGCACAGTCCTCATTGCTTCCATTGAGTCTGAAATGTGAAAGCTAAATGAACATGGAAAAGTGAGAATTCCTTACTACGGTAGCCTTAGAGTTACAGTTACTTGGAAAATTTACTCTTTTCATTGTTGCAGAAAGGCTTGAGTCCACTTCTTTCCTAATTAAATTTTCTCTAAGTTAAAAGAAGCATTACAAATTTTGGGGGTCATTCAAAAGTTAAAAGTGCCCATCCAAATCCATTCACCAAGAAAAAAACTCTACTTTGAAACACAGTTAAGTAACAAGCAAAATTTGAAACCAGGAAATTTTCTAATTTATTTGTGCCAGATCAAAAATGGCCACAACCACTTGCCTCTTAATATTTTAAAGAAAAACTTTAAAAATCTAGGAAATTCCTAGCCATAAAACTAGTTCTAAACCAATTTTCAAGTGTCATTCTTTAAAACATCCAACATATAAATTTAAAAAATAATATTACATTATTTTAAAGATTTATCATTTGAATTATGCAGATTTACCTGTGAGTTGGGAACGAATTTTCTTCCTAGCACATTGTGCCCTATGAAAAACCCTGATGTCTCCAAATTTCTGATTATTTTCTACTGAAACAGGATGGATATTTATAAACAACATTTTTTCACTCCCCACATAATGATTCATTAATCAAATCTATCTTCAGCCCAGGGCTCTAGGTACAAGACATCAGTTAGTGTACAACAGCATTTCTGACTATGTGTTTGAGATACTACATGTTCCATGTTCCTGTTTTCCTCCAATTTTTCACAAAAACCTGTGAAGGTTTCTCCCCTAACTGATTGCCCTTTACATTTCTTCTCCCTTTTAAAATTAGGCTGGCCACTTTAATCTTTTACATTTGGTGTTTAAAATGTGAGAGTGAGCAGAAACCCTTCATTTCCAGGGACAAGGGGCATGAGAAATATTTGCTGCTGCCAGGTTGCCAGCTGTGAGCCAGCACCCACTTCCTTTTCTCGGGACAGGACCAAGAGCATCCTGCTGGTGTGAGAGGAAGCAATCCAAACCAAGCAGCTCCACAGCACCTGCAGGAAGCACCTGATTGCCTCTATCTTGTGCCTGAGAGCAGCAGCTCCTGCTGAGCTCCTGCTGGCGTTCTGAATGCAGCCGTGTTCTTCTCCCACAGAGGGTCAAAATGGGGCTAAATTCACATTGAAATGCCACCCTGTTCTGCTTCAGTCTGCTCCTGGATCATGCTAACAGCAAAGTGTTACACTGTACTGATTCAGGGAGCGAATCTGAATCTGTCTTCTCACTGATGCAAATTAGACAAAAACCCTTGGAAGTCACACCTAAATAAAACGACAATATGAAGCAGGCTGAGTAACTCCTACCAAATAACTCCTGAATTCCATTGGCAAAAGCTGAGACAGTCAGCCAGTCATCACCTCCAAGGAAGGAATAAACCCGGCAGAGATGTTTCTCCAGCTGACATTCTGACATGCTACAAGCAGTGGAGCAAAAGCATTATCAAATGTTTGTAGGGATTCCATTTTTCTGCCAACAAGTACCGCAAAGACATTTAATGCCACTCACTTTTGCATACACTTTGCTTGGAAAGGTGTTCATGGAGTACACAAATTAAATGCTCATTTAAAGTCACCAGATTTTACTGTGACACAAGCTGTCTGCATTATCCAGTATTTTTCCTCAAAATATCAACAAATCTTTCTTTATGAGCTGTGCTGAGGTCAGCTGACAGGGTACAATAATGCTAAGTAGCAGCAAGAAATAATTGTATTTGTGAACCACAAAACACAAATGTTACACAGATAATTTTGGGGGCCAGGGCATGATGGGATGGCCAGAGAAAGACCACAGTGCTGAAGGCAGCTGACAGAGGTGGAAAATGCATTCGTTTGGGCTTTCAAAAGTAAGAAGAGTTGGGAGACCTCTAGAGGCAGATACAGGCTGGCTGAAGCATTTCTTGGGCTCTCCTTGTTTTGGCTGTGTTCTCCCTGGCATTTTCCATACTGAGTGCCCATAACAGTGCCCCAACACACACAGTAGTTGTGGGTCAGGAATCACAAATCATCTTCATGTAGGAAAAAAAATACTTAAGCTGTGAAAAAAATAATCTTCTCTTACTTAATTCTTATCTTTCCCAAGAGCTCCTCTTGCTCATTGCTAGCACACTGTTTCTATCTATCTCAAGTAGCTCCAAAGGACAGTAGGGGAGAAAAAAGTGCATAAAGACAATTAAATAAAAAGAATCCAAATAGAATGACTACGAGACTCTAGACATATATTTGGGGAAAAGAAAAAAAGAAAGGTGATGGGTTTGCAATCTATGAGTGCCAAATTGGAAGAAAATAAAAGTTTATTTTAAAAGCATACCAAAATCTACCACAGAAATACCAAAAGTAGAATCAGAAAAGGACTTGTAGAGTTATGGAGCAGGACTCATGCAAGTTCCCTTCTAACATGTCCAGATTAGGACATGAAAGCAGATGAGAGGATAAACAGGGAGACATCATATTCACTCTCCTCAGAGTGAAACAGCCTTTAACTGTATTTCAGGAAAATACAGGTGACTGGGACAATTTCTAAATATTTTTGCCGGATAACTCACTGGGTTTTTATAGTGGAGAGAATTGTCTCGCCTTTTGCATGCTCTAAATGAGTCTTGAGGAAATCAGTGTATCTAAATCTAGAAGTGAGTATTTAGCACAATAGGTACATCAGATTAACCTTCCTGCATGATGGGGCCAAGGCAGCACCCCACATCATCCTGTCTCTCAGAAATTACCAGAAAAATGTTTTGATTTCATCTCAAAGTTATGAAGCAACAAAATGGTGATGGAGTAGGAGGAAATTTCTCTCCTCCCCACTCTGCCTTCTCAAAGTAGTATTCTGTCCGGTTCCTCATCTAGTACTCATATTCTTCATAAATTATGAAATTAGTGACTTCAATATAATTCTTTGCTACAACTATTCTTTCAGTTACCTAGACAACTAGATAGTACAGCACGTATGCAGTTAGAACATTCAGCAACAACTTGGTAAGCCATATTCAGTCTCACAAAATAAATCCAACCAATTTTATTTGTCATCAGTTTCCTAGAAACAACATAATATACACAAAAGCATAGTAAAACCCTGCTCAGCATTTTTGCTTGCCTCTCTTCACCCTTCTCTACCGATATAAAAGGGCACCAGGAGTTATGCTTTTGAGCAAATATTCAGTAGGGTACTCGAACCCAGTTTTAGGCAACCACGTAAATGCCAGGTGTTTTCAGAGGTTATCTAGCAGTGATGTCAATGAAAGCATCACTGTCATCTTTCCCTGAGCTATCCCAGTTAGACATTTTTCATTTTTCCTCATGAGGCTGATGCTATATATCCTTCTTGTAATAGTTGCTGAATCAAAAGATAGTGCCCTGATCTGAACGTTGTGAACTCAGAGGAAAGAGTCCTTTTCAAGAGGCTGCAGACATGGTTCCACCAAACAAGCCTTCACTATTTGGATTGTTTTATTGTCTGAACTAAATGCATTCTACAGTAATAAAATTCACCTTGATATAACGGCTTTTTTCTGGGCACAAAGATTTCTAGCAGCTTCATAATAGTTACAAAGAAGAAAAAGACAAATAAAGAAAATCTGTAGTCCCGTCATTTTGCGTTCTCAACCTCATCCTGAAAAGAAATCAAAACATATAGTAAGAAAAAAAAAAAAAAAAAAAAGGAAAAAAAAAAATCAAAGCACATACCAAAAACAGCAGAGTCCTTCACCTTACTGGATTTATTAAATCTTGAATAGCTGAAAGAATATCTCATGAACATTTTATACTGGAAAGCAAAATGAACTTGCAGAAACAAGTTCAGTCCATGGGACATTATGTGCTTGTTGTTATTAAATTATATATATGACACTGTGATGTATGACTGAAGTTACTCTGGAAGAAGGGAATCATATCCTGTTTGACTTTTCTTGGAAGGGTTTGGAAACACCTTTAAATGAATTTTCTAGATCTTTAACAAGGATTGTGTCATCTGAAGAATACGACTTATACCACACACCATCTAATGCACTTACAGTAAATGGAAACACTGTTAGAACGAATGAAACCCACAAAGGTTTCAGTTTTTATTATGGTTTAATAGATATGGAAATAATATTAGTGTTAAACACTTCACTTATGTATTAAAAGTTACAGACCCTCAGTTTCCATCTTCTAAGGACCCATGCTTGCAGAGACATGTGCTGAGCTAGGTTCCATGTCCCAACAAGGAAACCTCCCAACTAGGAAAACTCACCTTACAAAGTGAGTTCAATGGTGTTACATTGAGAAAAAATGATGCCAGCCTCACAAAAGATCTTGCAAAAGGATTTTCATAAGATTAACATGTAGTCAAACTGGTCCCACCAAATGTCTAGTGATGTCCTTAGAAATCACCCCCTTTAGAAAGGGTGCATAGAAATTATAATTATTGAATTCACACCATGTGCTCAAACTGGGACCAGAAATTTTAAGCATATCTCTCAAATTTTCTTCTGTATTTTGCAGCATTCTTTGAGTATCCAGCTAACATTGAACTTGTGTTCGCAGTTCTGAAGGAAACTTTACACTGGACGAGAAATAGATCAATATTACTAAAGAATAAAGATGTAATTGTGTACATGTGTACCTGGGTAGTGTGGAGAGAAGCAACAGTCCTGGATATATTTGCTGCCTGAATTTGAATTATTTTCATATTATGTAAAACAGTGATAAAAATCAGGCTAGGAAGAATTTGAAAAGAAGAATCTTGTTAAACCTTTGAGGTGAAGCACAACTCAGAACATAACAGTATGGAAAACTATGCAATATCTTTATTCTTAGGACCTGGCAGCAAAAAGTAACAGTTTAAGAAAGCATTAAAAATGCTAAAACCACATCATACAGGAAGTTACAAGAGAAGATTTACTTGCCAGTTGCAATTTATTGTCTGACACATTTGCTATTTATGTACAAATGTCATATTTTTCTCTGTCATCTGAAAGAAATCTTTAAATCTTTTTCCAAATCTGTTCTATAGATAAGGTCCAAAACACAAACAGAAAAGATGTTGTGGGCCAAGACTGAAATGCATTGACAGTCTTCTGATTGAAAGATTGAAAACTTCTAATATTCTTGCTTTTTGATATTCATCAGTAACTAAAATGACTGGTTTGGACTTATGAAAGTGGCAAGTCCTGCATCTCCTCTCTTTCTAGAATTTATTTTTCTCTTTGAAATAGCAGAGTGTTTAAAAACTAAACAGAGAGAGGTATTTTAGACATGATTGCCTCCAAAGATTTTGTGATAATAAGAAGAGTTAAGGAGAGGGTTGTACCTCAAAGCCATAAAATATATCAAGAATAGAAATAGAGAAAAAAAAAGTGGCAGACAAAATGAGATTCCTCTGGGAGACCTTGTTACATTTAAATGTCTGGATCCTCTAGAGCCAGGCAACTCTCCTCCCTGTCCCTGTATCTGTTTCAAATGACTGAAGAAGCACCAGCCTTACGGTGCTCTTTCAGAAAAACAGGACTCATCCAGGACCTCTTCATGTGATTTCACTTATGTGTCAGGAGGAAAGGAGTGCAGCTAAGGGAGACCTCAGATGCACAGCCATCTGTGCCTCTGCTGTACAGAGTGAATCATTAGGTTCAGATGAAGGTAAGCAACATTTTTACGTTCAGACATTTCCCTCAAGACTTGTGTTCTGTGATTCGCAGCTCGCTCTGAGCATCTGATCCTCAATAACTACATTTAGTTTCTATTAGAAGTTTGGTTGGTGAGATTTAAATGGGCAGCTGTTACAGGAAAAACAGCATCAAAGATATTCAATTACTAGCCATGCTGGAATAAATATGTCACTTGTGTGCATGTGTGAAGAGAAGTGAGAGGAGAGTAACACTGGAAGTGAGAAAGTGAATCTGTTATGGGAATCCACATGATAAGCATGAATTTTGTCTCTGTAGTGCTTTCCTGCTAGCTCCTTTTTCCAGGCTAGTGTTTGGTCTCAACTGCATGCAATCACCTACTTGTTTTGTCATCAGAACCTAAATTTAAGTCCTTTGAGATGCAAACATTTTCATCCTACTTTCTTTAATATGTGCTGTATATTTAGAAATCAACTCATAATTATGCTCCCCATTCCTTACAGTAAGGTTAACTATAAAAGTAGTAGCTGATGTTCTCATGCTAATCAAACCCTCTAGACTCACATGGGTTATAATTATGATGCTGGATTAAATGCTGAAAATTAGTCCCTACTCTGTACATTCCTTACAGGCTGTAGAGCAAAGGAGAAGACTATAGGAGAAATCAGATGTATCTGGGCAAAACTATGTGAAGTTTTACCTCTTCATCTTCTCTGTCTCTAAATATTGCATAAAGGTGGTTACCCATTTGAAATGAATTCTGCCAATTTCGTCGTCACTTAAAAAGCCAAGAGAAATCAATTTGATTTCTTCTCTGATGTGATACTGATAATCGACTGTAAAGGCAGCTGAAACATTTCCCAGCCTCCCTGCACTGCATGTCACTGTGACCAAGTGTGTGCAAGGCCCCTCACTGCTCAAGCACATGCATGGACCTGTGATCCCAAGGCTCTGACAGGCATTCTGCTGGTGGGAGACTGCAGTCCTCCCTCCAAAGATTACGATTAACACCTCCACCCTGCAAGCATCTCTGCACCCAGGGAACTCTGCGTCAGTCACTCATCGTGGTGCTGTGGGAGAACTTTCACACCCAACACAAGATTTCTACACACCAACTTGTTTGGAGGGGCAGAACCTAATTTTACACGTGTCAAACTGAGTGACAAACAAATGATGATAATGAGAATGATTAAGCCTACATTTACTGCCAAGAGCTGGGGTTTAATCAGTTATGTGTTTATTACAGTTACATTTTTCAGGCAATAAGACTTTTAAAAATACCATGCTAATCAGAAATACTAATTTCTGTCTAGCAGAGTAAGGATTTGAACCAAAATTCACCTTATTTCACAAAACCAGTACTACCTTTTAGCGTGTATTAAGCTTCATTTAAATCATATACTGAAGGGGTAAGCAAAGCCTTAAGGATACATAGACTAGTCTATGTATACCAGTGTCTAGTATATGTATACCATAGACTAGTCTATGTATACCTATGATACCAGTCTACTCTTGCAAAGAGAGAAAATTTAATCTGTATGAAAATATATAGATGATTGTTGATTTTTAATAGATTCTTACATTACCTGCAATTCCAAATAATGTGATTTTTTTTGTTTTACACTACATTTTTGAATTAAGGTAAAAATTATGTTGATGGGACTTTATAAGTATGCATGATTTATTAAATATGCCTGCTGGTGGTTTGTAGAAAACTCATAAAGCTCTTGAAATAGTTTCCAGGGAAATTTTGTGTAATCTAGAATATTTTATGATTTATATACTGTACAAACACCAGAGAGGAAATTTCTTGTGACTGTCAATGTATTTAATTTTCCTGAAGAGCTCTTATTTTTGATGCTTGGCTGAGGTTCTCCTACAATCATGTACAGCTACACACTGCCTTAACGAAGCCTAGGGTACTGGATTCCAGGTGAAGATGGAAAATACTTGCTCATTCTGAGGAATCAGATGCCCATTCTTTGGAAACATTCCCTAGATTTTCATTATCTTGTTTGCTTTCCCTTTCCTTCCTCCACACAGTGCAGGCAAAGCCCACTGTGTTTCTGCTACCAATACAGATAATTACTGAGCACTGTACTAATGAAAATATGTATTGCTAAATTAAAATAGCCTCCTCTAGAGAAAACTGAATGTGGTAGAAATACTAACAGCTGGAATGTCTCTATTCATTTTTGTTTATTCTTTGAAAACTTGAAATACAAGTGATTTTCCTGTATTTTTCCTTTTTTATTTCTTTGCTTTTTGTGTCTCTGAATTACTGGCTGAATGTATTGTTCTTGAAAAAACAAAAAAACCCCCACTAGAACCCAAAAAATTATCTTTTAGAGGCATATGTCAGGATTTTTTCGCATCACTTCAAAATGTTTTGGAGATCCTCTTAGAATGCCCTGAGATGTGAACTGAAGAATCAATACTTGGATATATTAAATAACATGACACAGATTAAAAATAGAAATTTAGACAAGGAGGCAAATGTAATTACCCATGCCTTTTATGGTACATTAAGAAAGTTAGTGAGATTATTGGGAATTAAGCAACTGATTAAATAAATCTGTTGTGACATTACAACAATTCGTACTCTATTCTAATGAGATATCTGATGTTGAATAAACACACAAATCTTGATTTTCCAGGTTTCTACAAACAAAGCTGGCAAAAATTAAATACAATCATTAATTTTGGAAATAGCTGTCTTAAAAAGACAGTTCTTGGATAATTTGATAGCTTTTGGGATTAGATATAAAACACTGTTCTATTCCTCTAATAATCCTAGTCTAAACTGTTCATACGTCTTCCAGCCATTTGAACATTTCTATACTTCTCCTGATGTTGCCTTTCATGCTTGGAATGGATTTCTACAACTGGCAGTAGCTTCTTAAGTATGTTTACCTGTCACTGCAAATCCCTCATTGCAAAGTGATCTCTTTTTCTGAAAATTGAAAGAAAAATTATCTCATTAGGGATGCATGGTCTGAACAGCAGCTATAGCCACTCCATGAGTTTCCTCCCCACAGAGCTGATGTGTTTTCCAGCAGGCAGGCTTTGGAAGCCTGCATTGCTGCTGATAGTGCTGTAACTACTTTCAGAGTTTTCAGTCATGTCACTTCCAGGAGTGAAGATTACCAAGTTGTATGTAAAAGAATTAAATATTTCTATGGAAGCCTTATAGGGACTGATGTAACTTGTGCTAAAGCAAATGGCAAATTCCCATCCTTTTGACCCTGAACTGGATTAGGGTGAATGTGTTACTCATTTTGTCTACATGCTGTCTTTTACCAATTCCAGTATTTTATCCAAATTGTGAATGTAGCCCTCACTCAAATGCATTATTTACGATCCTTTTATCAAAGGATACAGCATGCCTCCACAGTCTTCTGTGGACACCTCAATGCTGACACTTCCCATGCTTCAAACAAGCTAAATATGAACAGCCTCTTCTTTGACAGTACAGTGTTCTGGGTAATTCTTATGGGGTACACCATGCCAAGCAAGAAAGATATACAAATTATGACAGGAAATAGCTTTTCTCCAAACAGCTTGCAATGCAGGCATCTGCAAAAGAATATTTTGGAAATATCTCTACACAATTCATGGAAAGTTTATAGGTCCAGCTGGGAATTTTTTTCTTCCAAATTCTTCACCTGACCAAGAAAATTAGGACAGTACCAGTTTCACAAATGGCGTCCTTACTTCTAGTACCATTAAAGGCCAACAAAATATATTTACAAAATAAAAGATGGTGTAAATGAGACAAACTACACAACTGCAAAACTTTCCATATTGTGTGGAAAAATGGTTTCCTTCATAACAGAATAAAATCACTGAAATCTTGTAAGGTTTGGACTTTCCTCACTTTCCACATACAAAGCAAAACTATAATATCACAATATAAAACACTAGCTCAGCCTCTTCTCTGCAGAATTCAGTGTTGTAATGACTCCTGAGCACAAGCGGAAATAAAACCATTGAGGTGCAGTTAATAATCATTTTCCAGTGGTTATTTATGGGTGGGATTAGTATTTCACACACATTCTAAATAGTAAGTACTCATGCTTACAGTCCCTTGGGGCACAGGGGAATTGCTTATAGCAGAGCAAATGAGAAAGCGCTGCTTCTGTGTCAAGGTAATGGTTAACGAAATGGGAGTTTATAAAAAACCACCCAAACCTTAGGAAAGCTATTTCCAGATTATGGGATGACAGATTTATACTTAAGCAGATGAATACTATTCACTAAGAAAACAGAGCAATATGCAATTTCTTTTGAAATAAATATAAAGCCCGTCAGTAAAAATGTGATGCTTCCAATCATAGAATGAACAGTATTAGCTGGATAACATACAAAAAATCCTAAATAGTGGACTTTGGGAGAAACTGGCTCTCTACTTTACCGCTTTCAATTTACTGCTGCAGTGTCAGGAAAGGGGACCCTCCTGCTTCCCCCAGGCTTCAGCATAAGGTTTTGCTCCTCAGCAGTGCCTCTTCCACAAACATCTGAAGCATTTAGAACTGTGACTCTCCCAAGCCCACTTCGGGCAGCTGGAGCACGAGAGGGACACGACTGCAGTGAGTCCATAGGAGTGCTGCTCCATTTGCCAGACCTAGTGCAGCTAAAGAGAACCTCCACTAATTTCACTGTTCCTGCCAGAGAATGCTGTGAAGAGTGAAGCTATTGTGGCACTATGAGATCTCATAAAAGCAGCTTCCACTGCTTCTCTTTGCTCTCTCCACAACAGCAAAGGATAAAACCTACCGTGAAAGTTTAAATTCTAAAGGGATAACAATTCACATCTGTATTCCTTGAGTGACTCAACTCATTATGGTTGCCTTCCCACCCCCAGCATCAAGGAGGAAAAATTTTCTTCTATGGTATTGTCTGGAGGAACTCTTTCATCAGCTGCTGGGAGAAGTGGCAAGAAGTTCCTTTTTCTCGGACCTTGGTGCATGCTAAGCCCAGCACCTCCTTCTGAGCACTAAGCTCCCTTGTTTCTGTCCCTCCCACCCTTCTCAGAATGGCCTGAGCTGAAAAAAGCAGCCAGCTTCTTTTCCATGCAGGTTTCTGTGAGAAAGGCAGGCTGTAAAATTCGGCTGTAGTCTGTAAGAGAAAGTGGCAGGTGGAAGAAAAACACCTGAGGAGCACTTCAGTGGAAGCTAACTTTCCATTCAGAAGTAAGCCAGGAGACTTTAAAGCCAGAGTTTATTTTATTTGTTTGCAGCAACACCCTTCACAAAAAAAAAAAAAAAAAAAAAAAAAAAAAAAAAAAAAAAAAAAAAAAAAAGCTGTCCTCAGCCGGTTGGTGATACCTTTGGTACCTTCTGAGCAAGTTTGTTTGCCTCCTGACTCCACCTGCTGGGAAGACACCCCACTACCTGCTATCCGCACTGACACGTTCGTCAGGAGGGCTGAGGTGAATCACCGGGCGTTCGCTGCGGCTCCCACCCTCACTGTGGCTCTCTGGATATTTAAATATTGGGCAGCTTGCAACAGTCATAGCAGAAGAGTCCTCCCCTGCACAGCTTCATGCACACGACGCTCTCCCGCGAGGTGGGGGGGTGTTGGCTCAATTGCCCCTGGATGCCGGTGTACCTGGGGTCTGCTTTTCTGAGGAGACCAGAGGTGCTTGGAACCAGGTCTTTCTCAGGCAGTTCTTAGTTAGTTTAAAACGCTTACATGGCTTCTGGAGCAGAAACGGGAATTTAGATGACTCTGCTGTCCGACGAATGCTGCGGCCACCTCTTGTTCATCCTCCTCAGCTTGGTGGACGGTAGGTGGTTCATGCAAGCTGGAAGCGCATCAGAGGAGATGGGGCAGACGGGAGGAGGCGGGACAGCATCCCCGGGGCGGCCGGGGGCCCCAGCAACCCTCGATCCGCTGTGGGGGTGGCGCCCCAGCCGCCCAGGTGCCGGATCGCAGGGGTCCCACGCTCCACGCCCTGCATCCCCCCGGCTTTCCTTTCCTAAGGATGCCCGGGATAGAACATCAGCGCTGGCTCCGGTCTGAGGACCTTCTCCTCCAGGAGCAGCAGGAGGCGGCGATGTCGCTCCCAGCCGGGCCTCTGACACCGCAGGCTCCGAGCTCCTGCGGGGCGGCTGCGGACAGAGCCCGGCCGACTGCGGGCCGGGAACTCCCGGCACGGAAGGGACCCCGGTACAAAGGGCAGGCGGCCGCGCTGCCTCCCCCGCGGGGACGAGGGGCGTGGGGGACGCGTCCCTGCCCTGGGCCGGGCGGGTCTCGGCCCCGCTCAGCAGGACCGCAGTTCCTCGGGCGCTGTGTCGGGAGCGCCCACGGCCCCGCTCCCCGCCGGCAGCAGCGCCGGGAGCGGCGGGGGCGGGGAGGCGCTGCTGCCGCCGGGCGGGCTCCGGCCGCCCCGCACCGACGTCGGCGCGAAGCCCCGCCGCGCCCGGGGTGGAGCGGGGAGTGGGCGCGTCGCGGGAGAGAGGAGGCAGATGCTTCCCGAGGCGCAGCCCCGCCGGAGGGGCTCGACCCTTGCTAGTGCCTGTCCGCCCCCTCCGGGACGCGGGGACCCACCGGGCGGGTGTCGGGGAGCGGGCAGAGCCATGCGCCCCTCCGAGGAGTGAAGGGCCGGCCGGGCTGCTCCGGTGCGGGCACGGAGCCGCCGAGGAGGTGGCCCGAGGTGACGGGAAGCCGGGAGAGGTGCCGCGCCAGCGTCGGTAGCGCTGCCACCGTAAGTCCCGGCAACTTCGCTTCCTGCCCTTGCCCACCCGCCTCCGAGAGAGCGGCAGCGGGGCGGGCCGGGCGGGAGAGGCGAACCCGCGGGGCAGGGGGTGCGGGGGGAGCGCAGCCCCTGGCTGGCAGTGCACCCAAAAATAGCGGGGAAAGACGGAGTGGGTTGTAGGAGCCCCGGCCCGCTGCGGTGCACCCGGGGAAGGGGCGAGGGACGGGCGCAGCGCGGGGACGGGGCACGGCGGATCCCGGAGTCTCCGCTGCGGCTCCTGCGCTGGCGAGCGGGCAGTGCCGCTACCGTATGGACTGTAGAGCGGCCGCTCTCCGTGCTGGAAGTACAGGGCATTAAATGACACCTGAGTCACTAGTTCGTGCTTCTCAGGCATGTCAGATATTATTTCCGTGTTATTTTTCATCTGCTGGACCGATATCTGTACTTACTTTGGCGTTTCACACCGCAAATGTAATAAACAACATTAGTAGGTTTCAGAGTATTGCCATTGATGACGGTAGATTGATGTATGAGGCTATTTATTGCATGTGTCCAAGTAAAATATAGTGCCTGCCAATTCTGTCTTTAAATTGCTATATTGATTTCATTCTTGTGGTTTGGGGGGTTTTTTGACAAGGTTATTGTAGTTGATGGTTTGCAAAGGAAAGAGAAAACTTCTGGTTTATTTTAGTTACAGAATGGCAATTGTAGCTGAAATGATGAATGAAAAAATCATTCATAAAAAGACTAAATAGAAAGATGTGTATCTTAAGACTTCTTAAAGTCAATATTGTCGATATCTAACAGATGTCTTCCTGCCAAGCTTTTATATACACTGGCAACCCTTGAACTTCTTAAGAGTAATGCAGTGTATGATATTCTTCTCAGGACTGTGCACTTTAGAGTTAAGTAGTCTGATTAGAGGGAGTTTAGAATGAATTAAAGAAGACATCACAATATAATGCCTTTGCTTTTTTAAATGCACTGAATGAAATTAAGGTCTTGCTTCTGCTCCTGTTCTTCTTCAGTGGCTGAAGGATGATATTGTGGGGGGAACCCCTGTGTTTGGTCAGTGAAAGGGTCCCTGTGCTGCTTTAGGGCTGAGTGTTATCAGGGCTGACCAAGATAACATTTCTTTGCTACCAACAGCTCAAACTGCAGGTGGTGTTGAGCTGAAGAGGGAATTTAATTCGCCTCTTAGAATCCTGGGCATAATTGTCAAGTAGGTAAATTAAATACAGGAGAGCTAATACTTCATTGTCATTTCTTCAGACATGTGATAACCTTTGCCAGTAGGCAACTTCTGCTGAGCTGCCACTCTGATGCTTACTATAGCTGTAATATATAGTATATGCTAGCTGACATGAAATAGTTCTGAATGAACTAAAATACTGTGTCCCTGTACCTACTGACATGTATTATATCTAAACATTGTATTGTATGCAAACTTTATAAATCTTGAGTAGATGTTGGTCCTGTTAAGATAAATGGCAAAATCCCAATTAACCCCTCCAAAGGGTGGATTTCACCATAGGTCTTCATTATCATTCATAGTGAGTGCCAGCCAAATTTAGTTAGAAATTCAAGTGGCAATGTTTAAATCCGGCACTTCAAACAACTCCACATAGTACTGCTTTAGAATCATGAATAAGTGCCACACAGGTACTTGTTTATAAAAGCTATATAGAATAAACTGGTTTGTGCTTTCAAGAGGAGTAGGCAGTTCAGATTTGTCTTACACTCCAATTTTTATGTTTCATCAGACTCGATCACGTTTTCATTAAAAGGTTGGATTGCAGTTTGCATATGCACCATATTTTAACCAAGGTATTCAAGCAGAACAGGGGGGAATATTTTCAGATTATTTTGCTTGTGGACAAGATGTTTACAAGTAAACTGCTAAATATTTGAATTATGATAAAAATACCAGCAAACAACTGAGCCATGTTACAGTTTAGTTCTCTGCAGTTCATCAGCTTTGTTGAGAAATGAACGAACAGAAGTATCTTTTCTAAAAATCTTAATGAAATATTAATTAATAATATGTTTACAAGGATTAGCTTCATAAACTGACAGAATCTAGTTTAGCAAACTTTTTCTTTGCATGCCTACATGATTTTGATGAGTGATTTTGAAAAGCATCTGAAAAAGATGAAAATTTTCATTAAAGATGAAAACAATGTTCTACAGAGAGTTTGATGTATTATTTTTATTCCAGCTCTCTTCTAGATCAAGATAAAATGGGATAATGCTTAAAACCTAGTCAGTTAATTTTAAATCTGTATCTGTGGACCTATAACAAGCTACATGCAAGTCCTGGGTCATAATAATTGTGGTGTGACCAACATAGCTGCAAGTAATTCCGACTAGTTTTGTATAATGAAAAATAGAGGAAGACAGAGCATATCACGTCTCAAAGTTCCTGAAAAATTATCAGATAGAAAAAAAGACTCTTCTATGATTTTGTTTGTTTGTTTGTTTTTAATGCATGCAGATAGAAGCTTTGGGAAAATAAGAAACTAAATAGTTGGCTGCAAGTTATGCTAGCAAATACAATGAAATTCAGTTTTGAAAGTGATAGTTGGTTCTACTTATTAGTAAGCTGGTAAACTCTTTTTTATTTCTGGTAATAAATGTTTGGGTCCTAACTGTTGTCATTTGTCAATATTGAAACTCATACTAATGGCAGCATAGATCTTACCTGGGCCTTTCAGGAGTGATCCTGTTAAGCACTGAGTACTTTCAACCATTGTTGACGTTAGAGCAGCATCCAGTCAGCTCCCTATCTAGAACTACACACACAGAGTTAAATTCACTCTCTTCAAAAATTTGCAGTGTAAATAATCAAGAAGGTCTAAGACATCTAGCCAAAGGCCAGATGATGATCCTGGTCTGAAACATGAATACTCTGTACATAACAGCTGTAGACTGAGCACCTTTTAAGAGCATTAGATGATTCTTTAATAAAGGTACCCAGAAATTAATGACCCATACCATAAGGTTGTATGTTGTTTTCCACTGATCTTATTTTCTTCAGTATTAATCTCTATATTTAGTAGCCTTCCACAGAACAGCATATAATTACACATTGTTTTTTACTGGTTTTTGCTCTTATACCCACTTTCCATTTGACATTGCTTTTAGTCACTTCAATGGAGTGAATTTCCAAGTAACTTAAATGAAGAGACACTATGAATTGCTCACATGAAGAACTACCTAAGATAACAATAGAAGGAATTGTCCACATCTCAGTTAAGAAGGAGCACTGCTAACAATGTTGGGCTTGATAGTTCACCTGGAAGTCACAACTGGAAAATCCAAGTTTCCTCCTGGGTGTGATTACAGCCATTTCAGATGGACAACTTTTTAATCAAGGTGGTATCCACAGATACCACAGAAATCTTTCTTCAGGCCATCCTCTGAAAAAACCAAAGATATGATCTTGCCTCACCAGAGAGCCTGTGAGCTGTTCAGTTGGCTCCACGCTTCTGAGGTGACTCTCAGTTAAGGAGCATGGGAAGGACCTGGGGGTGGTAGTTGCCCTCTGGCAGTGAGTGCCTTTGGACTCTCTGTGCTGTTTTGTATGGATGTATGCAAAGATTTACCACTTAACCAAGGCAGTACAAGAAATTCGGGTGCTCAGCCATAAGAAGAAAGTGTAGTCATTAGTCATAGTTGATGGGGAATAGCACGGGGACCAAGAGTACATATAGAGCACATCAGAGATGTGCTGCCATGTGTTTTTCCATGGTTCCCAAAATGCCTTCTGAATTAGGATCATATGGTAGACAGGAGAACTAGAACTGGTTTTAGCCAGTTACATACTGAAGTGTAGTCCTAAAAGTGGCTTTCTACAAAGATCAAATTGACCTGTGCACCAGAGACTGGGGAAACATGGGGGAAGAAGACTCCTGGGTCCAGGAGGTGGACAGATGGTGCAGTAGTCATTTTCTTACCTGTAAATATTGCACACAAAACTAACTGAAAAATGCAGTTCATGTAATGAATTGCATTTTCTTCTCTACTGCATCTCAGCATGATGGACCCTGGCTTTTTTATCATTTATAATACAGAAGACCTAACATAGATTTGGCAGAATGCTGTTATCATCACACTCTTAGGAGTGTTTTTTGAAATAAGCATGCATTTCAGTTTACTATGTCACATTTCAGTGTTATAGTTCCATGTGACGCTGTTTAGCAAATAATTTCTTCCTTGGTCATATCCAGCAGTGTATAGAAGAACGAAATCACTTTGGCTGTGGTTTTTGATGAATAATATTAATTATTATGAAGAGTTAGATGAACAATACATTTGATAAATTCAAATAAATAAGCAGTATTTATAAATCAGTGGTTTCACTGCATTTTATTCAAGATTGTTCTAATGATAAGTACTTTCAAGGAGTATTAAGATATGATGTAAATTTGTTGGTGGCTTTGACATGCTTATTTTGTGATGTCCTCATTACCTTGGGGTAAAGCAGGGATTATAAAATTGTTGTTATTCAAAAGGAGATGTTTGAAAAGCCTTTCTCTTCCTGATTGGTCTACAAAGCACTTAACTGCCCCTTGACAACTAGGAAGATAATTTTTATTCTAGTTATTTCTTGTAGAAATGGAACAGTCTTCAGGCAATGCCAAGTGAGTTTACAGACATATTTGGAGGTTGTTTGAGTCAAGATGAATTGTGCTATGTCTTCAGAGTTGTCATCTCAGAATAAAGCTGACAATTAAAAATACCATTTTAAATATATTAAATGACTCTGAAAACATAGTATTGCCATTACAAAGACTTCATGATTGAGACTGTGCTGAGATACACTTGTAAATGGAAAACAAATTAAACTTCTGTTTTACCTTTTATTAGTGACTGGAATGAAACTGAATTTGGCACAGTGTCCCTTCAAAGGTCAGCTACATTTTCTGCTTGTGGTTTTTTAATAATGAAATATTTACTTACTTTTCAGTGTTCACATAACAAAAACTGCTGTCATTCATGGCACTGTTTGGAGCTTGATGGAAGATAGAGAAAGGTAGCCAAAGACTGAATAAATTCATAGAGTGAATTAGCCACTTCTGTTTCTCTCAGGCAGCACTGAGGCATCGTCTAACATCAGAAAGCTCAAGTGACTGAAGCATCTAAGCTGTGATGTATGCAGATGGATGACTCTTTGTTAGTCTTGATTTCCCTCTAGCTGATATCAGCAATGAGTGTTAACTGCTTAGAGAAGTCACAGGTAGCTCTTCAGTTGTATTTTATTTCTATCTTGATCTTCCCTACAGGTATTGTGTGCCACAGCAGCTATCTGTAGCAAATCTAGCTATCATGACTTAAGTGAGTCAGAATACCAGGTTGGAGAGAAGCTCAGCATGAGCTGGCCAAGTGCTCGCGCAGCCCAGAAAGTCAGACACGTCCTGGGCTGCACAGAAAGCAGCGTGACCACCACGTCAGGGGAGGTGATTCTCTGCATCCAGCTCTGGGACCACCAACATAAGAAGGATGTGAACCTCTTGGAGTGGTCCTGGAGGAAGGACGTGAAGTTGATCAGAGGGCTGGAACACCTCTGCTGTGAAGACAGACTGAGGGAGTTGGGGCTGTTCAGCCTGGAGAAGAGAAAGCTCCAGGGGCACCTTATAGCAACCCTCCAGTACTTAAAATGCGTCAACAAGAGGGCTGGAGAGTGATATTTTACAAAGGCATGTAGTGATAGGACAAAGGGGAATGGCTTTAAACTGAAAGAGGGCAGATGTAGATTGTATAGGAGGAAAAAACTTTAGATAAGAGTGGTGAGACACTAGAACAGGTTGCCCAGAGAAGTTGTGGATGTTGCATACTTGGAAGTGTTCAAGGCCAAGCTGGATGTGGCTTGTGATCTGTGAAGAAACAACAGGAGTCCTCAAAATGATTTTTCTGTTTAAACTTACCCCCATTACAGTTTGGTGGCAAACTGGTGATGTTTCACGCTTTCTTCAGTACAAAATATCTCTGTCTCACTTTATTTGGCATGTTCTTTTGAGCAGACCTATTACCATGCGACATTTTCCAACTTTCTTTGATATCTGTCTCTGTTCACATAATCTTAGTGACCTGTACCCCTTGTCTTTAGCATGTGTTCTGTAGTCTTAATTACCTGCACTGTGCAGGTGCTTTATCACTAGGCCCCTCTCTGCCTTTGCACTTCCTTTTCATTGCTGAAACATGATGGTGTCATTTGCCATATTTTTATGTTATGGGCTGTTATCCATTGTATACAATGAACACAAAAGATCTTAGATGAACTTTACCTTGCCGTGATAGTCTCTCCCCAGACTATACTAGCTCACCAAGCAGGGTGAGCATTTAATACTTTTTAAGGCGTTGCGTGCAATCTTATCCAGCCTTAAATACTGAAGGACAGGAGAGAGGATGCTCACACCTTCACTACTTAGATTGCTTAGAGAAACATTCTGAAGTGTCTTGGATTTGCTAAAAAAGAAACCTGTCTACCACTAATGAGTGTCCTCACGTGACTAAAAGTTGGATCCCATCTGGGTAAGAACTCCTTCTGTTCTCACTAGCCAATCCAGCTCCTAATGGGATCTTCACTTTCTTTTGTCTTCAAAAAAATACAGAAAGGGAACAGTAGATTTACTGTTGTTATCCTCAGTAGTGCTGTTGCTGCAGGGATGGAAACACTGGACTCTGAAGGGTATGGGATGCAGAAATTGCATCAAATAACACAAAATTTTATTAAAGAGTGAAATGTTTTGGAGGAACGGGAAAACTCAGAAGAAAGAGGTATTTTGAATGCTATATGCACTTGAGCATTTAGTGGTAAAGATGAACTGGGAAGTTACTGTACAAAATGCCTGATTAACTAATAGACAGCACTGTCTTTCATTTACCTATATTGTTGCAGGGGAAATTCCATTTCATTTTGAAATTTACATTTCAAAGGGCAGTTTAGTCAAACTAGCTTAGAGAATCTCTGGTAAATCTTTGGCTTTGCTACAGGGTTTTTAAGAACATTGAGAAACTGAAGAAGTAACCCATAGACAGCTGATCACAGGCTCCTTACTGTGCAGAGTTGTAGTGCTTGGAGTTTAGCAAGTCCTTTAAGCCCTGGTCTTAATTAAAACTCGGTGATGGGGAACAAATGGTGTGAGTGGAGATTTCCTTTAATGTTCTCAGGACCATTTCCACCACCACAGACTGCTGAAGGATCTGAGTCTTTTAAGACTTTGAGCTCTTCTGTGTTAGAATACAATGTTTTCTTCTGTGTTCAAATGTTGCCAAGTACATTTTGAGTTGAAGCAGGATCAAGTAATAAATAATAATCATTGTTACCATATGTTCTCACAGATAAATCAGACCAGAGATCAGAAATTCTTGCATTTTTTGTTTTTATTGCCTCAGGGTATTTGATAGTGTATATTTCTTAAAGACTGGAGAAATTTCAGCACTGAAAAGAAAACAAGTATGTGGGGATTTTTAAGTGTTTAAACGCCTGCTGACTTTATTGGCAATCAGATCTGAAATGCTTTGGAAGAAAAATGTTTATCCCATGAAATGCCTGATGTAATCAGAGGTCATCACTGGAGAAACCAGTAGGTAGTCATCAAATAAATTTATCACTGCTGTTTCATCTGGTGTTCAGATTTACATGCAGAGTAACAATCCAAGCCAAGTCCAGCATTTTGTCATTGCCGTAGCTGTTTGGGTTGTCTACACAGTGACAGAAGTTACACAAATCTTTGCATTTAAACTAGTAGCCTCCCCTCTAATAAGAGGAGAAGAAGTGGGGCTTAATGGCCTGCAGTGCATGAGAAATGAGTGTGACGAAGCCAGAAGGTCTGTATGTACTGTATGCAGAAAGGGTCCTGAGTAACCTCAAATATTAACTGAAAGTATCTCCATTCCCTTGCAAAATATTGGGACAGTGCTTTATTAGTATCAAAACCTATAATTTGTCTACTTATTTACATAACTTGCAACATATGGTCAGTATATTATTTATTGTCATGTAGATCATCAAATGTTACAGACATATCCCAAACCATGTCAAAGAACATGTTTGATGAGAGGTTTCTTGAAGTTATGGATTATATTTTTTCAACTGATGTGTAATTCCACATGGAGAAATCACACAGGTTTAATATTTAAAGAAAGTTAGTAATGTCAATTACTTCAGGGTAGAATCTAAGAAATTTCAGAACTAATGTTACTGTTGAAAATGTTAAAATTTTTTTGAAGCAAAAATTAAACATATGAATTAATTACAGGATTTTTAAAATAAAATCTTGGTTTTTACTATCATTATAAAAATCCTTTTGCAAGTTATCAAAATTTCAGTTATGTATAATTTTTTTAATATTGAAATACTTTTTCAATTTTTTAAATTTCACTGTAATATAGTAAGTGTCGTAAACTCAGAAGCTGACATGTTTTAGATGGACAAGGATGCAACAGACTGGAAGAGATATTGGAGAGAAAATAACCCTATTCACAGTGCATAAGTATTAAAAAAAAAAAAAAAAAGTGTATCTTCAGTCTGTTGGATTTATTTGGGAAATTTTAGCCAGATAATTTTCACGATCTCTAAAGATCTCCTCTGGTGCATGATGCATTGCTTTGCTTACTTTCACAAGTTCTGGTCGCTCTTTTTGCCTGAGAAGTTCTTGTGCTATCATGCAATGGAAAATGGACTTGGCAGTAGATGGGTTCTGAGTCAAGACTGAACCTTCTACATTTGTGTAAGAACACACCCACACATGTACAACCCAGACCTTCGAGCTCTCCTCTGCAGTCACGGTTTTGAGGTAGTATAAGCCAGTTTGTGCTGCCTAAGGGAGAGCTGAGAGAACACGCCTAAAGTACAAAAGAAGAGCAGGAAGAGGTATAAACAGTATGGGAAAATGGAAATGGTTTCACGCATGGAAGAGGAATGCTGGAATTAGGAGTTAGTACTGAGGACCAGTAGAGTGTGGAATCTGGGACAGGAGTCATTTGAGAAGGACAAGCTTGTACAACACATTAGATGCTGAAGGGAGAAACTGATATTTGAACACCACTGACATTTCCAAAAACGGGCATTTAGAGGCTAGATGGGGTAGGAACTTGCAGGACATCGGAAAATTAGGAGGAAGATGCATTGAAAGAGACACAATTACCTCTCCCCTTCCCCACTAAATATACTGGAGTCACGAAGCCAGGAAAATGAGAGCTTCAAGAAGGGGAGAAACTGAAGGCCTGGGAAAGAGATTCAAACTGCAGTGGCAGAAAGCTTGGAAGGAGCTATGTCTGACTAGGAATAGTAAATAGTACTGAAAGAATGGAGAGTGGAAATGAGTGAGAAGAAACAGCTAATGTCTGGGAGAAAATGGGAGTACTACAGGAAAAAGTTCATAATGGAGAAGCTCAGAGTAGAAAGAGGCAATATCTTTGACAGTGCAGCAGCCATACATGACCTGCCAGAGTCTCATCCATATTCTGCTGTCGGCACACATCTGTGAAGATTTTTGGTGAAGAACTTTAGTTTAAACACTCTAGAGCTTAAACACTCTAGAGTTTAAACACTCTAGTCTCTTACATGAGCCATTTTCACCATGTGTAGTTAAAACACTGCTGCAATGATCCTAGGATGGTGATATTTACTCTTCATGGGTTTATCATGTTTTCAGTGGGTAGGGTACAGAAGCTGCCTGGAAAGCTAATTGATTGTAGCAGCTCTTTCTGGTTCAGCACATTCAGTGTGTGAGCAGGGCTTGCAGACCGTAAGCCCTGTACCAGTCTTTATGCTAGTAATTTAAACCAAGCTCACAGACAGAAACTGAAGAAAATTTTATGTTCTTCACACAGAGAAAGGCTAGAAGTATAAACTTTTTAAAAGAAGAAAGCTTCATTTAGTGCATGGTTTTGGTTGATAGAATCTTTTTTGCTGGACTTCAGGCAAAGAATGAGGATGATCTTGCTTCTCATATTATTTTGTACAGCAGTGAGATGAGAAGATTTGTAGATGTCTATAAGGCAAAAGTTTTGAAGCTGACAGAGGAAATGTGGATAGATGGAGTAATTTGAGTATATGGCTTCAGAGAGAGAAATTCTCTGTTGAACAAAGAAATCTTAGGAAAGCTGAGGTCCTACTGAGTCCTTTGGTGTGAGTGAATCAACCAGCTGAAATTGATTACAAAAAGACTGGTTTTGCTGAGGAGAGGTAAAAATGAAATAAAACTATATATGTCAGTGGAGGAGACTTGAACATTCTAGACTACTGCTAGAAGATCTAGAGCATAAAAGATACAGATCAGATGAGGGGACATTTCAGTAATGGTGATGATATGTAGATGATAAAATGTGGGTCAGCTGTCATTTGTGTGCACAGTCCCAGAGAGAAACACTAACCAAAGTGTTAGTTCACATTAGAAGCATGGTCCAGAGCCACAAACCCAGCAAGCTGCCAGTGAGTATGGGAGTATCATAAAATGAAAAATGAAAAGCAGGTGTTTAAGAATATGTATGCTAAATACTGCAAAGCAAACTGAGGAGATCAAAGGTGAAAAGTGTGCAGCTGAAGAATGTTGCTGGGGAAAGCAGCCAGCAGAAATGTTGCTGTTAAAAAAGAGAGATTTATAGTGGTGAGATATACATGTTTTCAAATAAATTAAGAAAAAATAGCCATAAAAATGAGCATCAGTATTGGGGACAAGTTTTGGGACTGACTTTAGGAAAGTTTGAGTGTGTGGCATAAAACATGGCTAGTAGTATACAAGAACATTTATTCTATGCAGATAAAAGTCTAAAGATACAAGTAAATATCCAGATATCTCTATAATAGAAATGAGAGCTCCTGCAGAAATCATTTTGCATATAAAGGTTAGCTGTATATCAAATGTGATTTATGTATATTAAATTATGTATTTGGTAAATACATAAAAAGAAGTAGAAAATGGAAAAGGATTTTTAGTCTGGCAGGCCCGTATAATTGTTTATGAGTGTGTTTGAAAATAGACAATGTCAACTGCTTGCTGCAGAATCTACCTAGAAGGCAGCACCAGAAGTGCACTGCTGTGTGATAGCTATTTCCACTGCCAGCCCCCTGGCAATAAAGATGTTAATTAGAAAAGTGAAGAAGCCATGGGAAAGGGTGCACTTGATGATGGCAGTAGAGAAGAAAAATGATAGGGTATTCCATGTATGCATAGATATTAAAGATCTTTAAGGCAATGAATCAAGAACAAATCAACACAAGAACAATCATGCAATGAGACAGGAACAAAACAATCCACTCATGCTAAATGTCATCACTTCCAGGCCCTCTCTAACAACCAAATTATGTTAGATGCACAGTTTGATACTGGAAAGTCTGATAGGACAAGGAGAGCAGCTAATTAGTGCTTTCCAACACTTTATCCAGAAGGCAGTGTTTCAGAAAATCTACTGGTAAATTGTACTTGTATCTGCACATGGTATATTGAAGAAGAAAGGTCTTGGAATGGCAGAATGTCTCACATTCTTACCAGAGTGAATGCCACTAAAATCCAATAGTGTTAATCACATGGTACTGGGGACATTTCAAAATCACAGTCAGATCCAAATCATTAGCAAGCAGAGGAGTGGTAGCAGTAGGGCACTGGAATGGATTGCCCAGAGAAACTGTGGAATTGCCCTTCTTGTGGAGATTCAAACTAGCCTGGATATGATCCTGAATAAGCAGATCTAGCTTTGAAGTTAGCCCTGCTTTGAGCAGGAGGCATACTAGATTATCTCCAGAGGTCCTTTACAGCCAATTTTATTCTATGACTCAGGGAATTACTGTGGTCTCAAAAGGAGGCATCCAGGCATATCCAAAAATGGAAGAAAGGAAAAGAGCTGAAAGAACTGATCTCTCCGAAGGAAATTAAACTCAGAGTAGGGTAAGCAACTCACCTGCTACATAGCAGAAATTATGTCATCTCTATAGGAAGTTGAAGGAGGAACAGGTTTTTATGTACAATGTAAAAATGGCCTAGGAAATTTAGAAAATAGACACAGTTTGCCTTGAAATAAAAGGCTGCATTCCATGGGAAAATTCCTCTACAGGATGTGCTGCATGAGCTGTGGACATTGCAATAGTGATGTACACTTATATAATGTTTACAAAAGCACTACTCCCTGTCAGCTGTCTTTAAATGTTTTTCCTTCCATGTGTTAGATCTTGCTTCTGCATCCCTTATCTGTATGATATGCTGAGCTACTGAAAGCAGGTAGTAAGTTTTAGAAGTCTTTGATTAAGGGAAAAAATGCCAACCCATCAATGCAACATTGGCTTTTCATCTGTGGAATCATGATAATTCTATCTCTCAAACAGCAGTAGTTCACATGTTATTTTTCAGTGAAGCATTTATACAACAGAAATGAGCACCAAGGAAAAAGTCATGTAGAGAAATCAATAAAGCCATGAAAGGTTTTATGTATGTACAATAAATGAAATACACTGACTACCAGTGATGAAGTGTTGAATCACTTTTCTTTAAGTGGGCACTGTTCACCCTTAAAAAAACAGCAAAGAAGGATTCCAAGGGCAAAAGAAGTGTGACAACTAGCATTTAAAACTGTAATAACTGTTCCCAAAAAGGCTAAATAAGGGTTATGCAAGTGATTTCTAACTTTGGAGTTACCTTTATAATCTGGGGAGGCTTTAATGATGACTTTATTGCATGAATCTGGTTTTATGAATTTAATTCCAAAAGAGACTTTATATGACATATGGACACCAGTGATTTACAAACACATAAAGTGTTACAAGCAAGTACCACATGTTTCTTTAGAAGATCTTTTAACGTCATTGTACTCAGTCTTTGGTAAAAATTTCATCCATTAGCAAAAACAAAGGTAGAAAGTGAAAACAATGCAGAAATTTAAGTGCCTTAGACTGCAAAAAAAGCCCCAGAAAGGTAAAGCTGTTATACTTAGAATACTGTTGAGAGCTAATGTTAATCTTAATGCTGTTGAATAAAGCTCATCAATCTTCAGGAAGGTGGAAGTCTGACACCCAGTCTGCTAGCATTCACGTTTAATGCTAACAAATGTGAGTCCATGAAGAACTCACATTTTCTCTCACATTAGCCTGATAAAAGAAGCACAGCTCTGTTCTTCATACTTTGATTCCTTTTAAGGTATTTTTTTAAGCACAGATTTTACACACTGCAAGAGGAATGAGGTGGTGCTAGGGCATGAGGCAGCTCCCAAAGCTGGAAGCACTGCCATCCTGTCAGAGAGACTGAAACGTGTTCAGGGGCAGGTTTTTCTGTGACAGGAACTAATACAAAGTGTGATCTGTTATTCAAAGTAGTTAAAATAGGGGATCCTGTAAAATATCTAAGATACTTTTTTACCATACTTAGGACACCTCTAGAATTCTCATAGGGTCTCATACCTGTGTCATTGGAAAGGAATATCATACTGGTGAAATCCTGTTTGGTACACTGACTTACTCAAAATCTGCTAAATCCCTAAACAATAGGATTATGTACAACAGAACACCAAGTTAAAAAGAAAAAAAGAGAGAGACTTTTGGAGACTCCTTCAGATATCCGCATATCTATTTGAGAGAGAGATCTAGTCAAAAACTACCTTTCCTCTTTCTCCATTTTGCTTGATTTATACATGATTATTCCTGAACAGTTTCTTCTTTCTTAATTGTCTTTGATATTTCAAGATAATCCTTGGGTATGGACTAAGCATGAGGGTGGAAAGTTTGAAAAGGTAGATTTGGTGTTCTTAAAAATCAGTAATTTCTTTTTCTTATAATTTTATTAAAGCAGCCTTTCAAAAACTATTTTCCATAGTATCCTCATCCTAAGTGAAATTTTTAAGGCAAATAGAGCAAGTAAGAAGCACTGCCAAACAGACAGGGAACACATAGAACTGCTTGAGTACGCAAGATAACTTGTATGATGTGACTTTTCCCAAGAGGAGAAAACGGAGAATCTATCTGCACTGTTTATTTAGGTAGAACTAGGGGTTTCTGTAGCTAGGAAATACACTCCTAAAGTATGATCAGTGTGCATAATGCAATTCCTGTCACATTGAAGCAAGGCCCCTATCCCATCTGCTTACAGACCTTTTACCTCTCTGCTTAGAGTCAGTCTAGTTGGCTAATAATTAAAGAAACCCTCTCTTTTGCCTTTTTCTTCCCATAATTTCTGCTACCCTTGGGCAGAACTCCCTTTATTCAGGGATTGTGAAATGGTGTATAATGGGCATTTCCATAAATAAGTCATAACCATTTAAATCACTAGCCTGAATTCATACCTTTAAATCTGTGGTTATGCAGGCTGGAATCAGAGCATCTATCTTTTCATGCCATGAAGTAAAATGGTAAAATACAATAAAAATACTTGACAAAATTAATCTCAGTGTCTAATGAGGAGACTGGACTGACCCCAGGTACTCCTCGTATGGAGGCAGTGTGTGGTGGCCTCAGATGGTGTAATCCAGGGAAGCCAGGACCCCTTTCACCTTTCCTGGCTAGCAGGCACGTGGGACAGGGGTTGCCTGGGGCAGTGCTGGTCCAAGCTGTGCTGGTGGGGGCCAGACTGGCATTACCAGACTGATGATCCTGCTCTCCACTGGCTGCCTTGGGCTGCCTCGGTGCCACTCTGGGAGTGCCCATCTACCACCCTCAAACCTGCCTTGTCTCTCCACTGAGTGGACATGCTCTGAGATCCTTGTGACACAGCTGTTCCTGTTGAGAGTCAGGCATGAAAGCTCTGTGAGCACAGATTTAAAGAGGAGTCTTGACTTGCTGACACGCAGGTGCCGGGTTAAGATCAGATTGCTGTGCTGTGTCAATAGGAATGAAATAGAAAAAAATCATAGAGCTCCCAAGGAGTGTGAAGTTAGAGCAAGTGAGAAGAATGAACTATGTATTGGTGGATAAAAAGCACATCAGTTACTGCACCAAATACTTCTTCCAATTACAAAAAGAAGGATACTCTTAGAGGGCATGTTGGTCATTCTTTTAAAACTATGTAAACCAGCACTGTGACCCCTTGTACATCACACTTGTTGTATTAAAGCCTTAACTCTTACTTGAAAAAAGTTGATTCATATGAAATCCTCTTTGTACTGTCAATGTAGCAAACAGTGCACATAGCAAAAATGACAGTATGATCTAAAGCAAAGATTTAAAATCTACTTATATAATTAATATTACTTTGCGTTAATCTTTTAGTGAGAAGGAATCTGGAGAAGGTAAGTATAAATTTAATCCATGTTTGTCTTTTAACTCTGCTAGAATAGAATAAATTGGTCTGCCTGGTAAATGACCATGTGTCCTTCTCTTTTGTTAGTACTCTATAACAAGACATGGGCAAGAGCTACACACTTTTCTGAAGGTTTATGTTTAATTATGGAGACTACAAACCCATTCCAATTCTGAGGATTTTTCTGGTATCTTGCACTCCACAACTGTTAGACCTAAGTATACTTGGCAGTTTCCTACTAGAAAGCAATATTGTAAATAACAAGGAGACCCAATATTTGAGGCAGAATGTAGTGGCTGAACAATTAGATAACAGGGCTGAAATAATCTCACAAACCCAGGAAATATAAACCCAGAGCTGAAACTTCTTTTTTAACTTTTCTTTTTGACCAGAGCCAAAAGCACAGCTGATTTTCCCCTAAAAAATATTAATCCCATCACGTTTGCTTGTGTGCATCTCTGCATGTGTGTGCATAGATTGCATCTTTTAATTGTTTTCAATGGAAAGCCTGGGCAGTACCAACAGTACCTGTTAGCCTAATGGAGAAGAAGAGAAAAAAAAGGGTAAATAGATTGTTAAGATACAGCCTTCTCATCAGGAACAGAAGCACCAAGGGGAAAGAGTTAATAGGAAAATACAAAGAATAAATGTTTATGAAATATGGCTCTTGCTGCTACTACAAGAGAAAAAAGAGGCAGGAGAAAGCTGGCAGAAAAGAGGGAAAACTCGGAGCTTGTGGGAAACCCCAAGCTTAAGGAGCACTGAGAGGTATTAATGGTCAATTTTCTTAGTCCAATTTTAGGGAGCTAGCCTACAAAACAGTCTTTTTCAGTTTTCTCAGATCTACGCACCTGCCTCTCCAGATCTCTTGCTGGAGGTTGATGAGGTGCCCGGTAGGTGGCATCCTTTTAACACAGTGCTGGTATCAGCTGGTTTGGGTTTAGGGTTTTTTTTTTAGTTAAAAGCTTTTTTTCCTGCAGAATTTAAATGGATTATTACAGAATTGGCACATGCAGAAGTTATATTGTTGTGAGGACTTTTATTCAAGGCTCTCAAATTTGGCATTTCCAAGCTTCAAAAAAATCTCTATTTAGGAATCTGAATGGAAGAGAGAAAGGGAGAAAGTGTTTTCACCTCATTGGTTCAGAGCAAGTTTCTGAGCAAGTTTACAAGAGCTACATGTTCACAGCACCTACTGAAATCACTTGATGTTTTCTGATTTGAGGACTCTGGTCTAAATGAAAGACTTGTTTCCAGAACACGGTGATCAGGTTATCATATTTACATTTGAGCAACTGATGTCTGCAATTGTGACATCCTATCATCAGCCTTTAATTTGCCTCTGTTACATCTTGTTCATTTTTGGAATGTATTCATTTTTTTCCTCCTAGGAAATAATGCTCACCACAGCGGGGGAAGTCTGTGTTATCACAAACCCATCTCTGCTCCAGTGTTTGCACACAGTTCTACATGTGAATGGTATCACTGGATGTAGTTTGAACAGGCACAAGCTTCAGGCTGTTAGTGTTTGGCACAGGGCATCAGTGTCAGGTGCCAGCGATCCATTCAGTTAAAGCAGTGCCCCCTCTGAAAGTTAATTCACAGGCTGATTGCAGGTCAAATCTGTTTAATTTGTTTAGAAACGTGTAGTAGATTAGGATGTTGAGTAGCCAGGGATATCTGGGAATGTGTTGAGAAAGTGTTTCCAAAGAGCTGTTCCTTAACTCAAACTTCACCTCCTGCTCTGCCTGAAGGTTCACCTTGCTTGGAGGAGAAAAGCAGCAGAAGTTCATTGTGGCTGGAAACAAGATCAACAAAAAAAGTTCTCAGACACTGCCTAGTAATACAGGATCTGAAATAAACATTGTAGCTGAACAAGTCTCACTAGTTCCAAAACCATCTCTGCACAGAACAGGATTGACAGATCTGTATTGAATGGAACATAGCAAGGGTTTTTAAACATCTTTCTACAATTTACTGCTCTGAGGTTTGTGAATTGCAATGGGTATAAAGATGCCATAGTGTCCTCTGCCAATCTGCAATTGGTCTAGTTGTATTCCAAGTCCCAGTACTGCAATAAATCAATTATCTTGTCAATTTGCATCAGATTGACAGGTCACTGAGAAGTGAAGTTTAAAAAAAGTTTAAGATACTGGATTATTTAATTTCTTCTGTTATTTGTTCTGAATATATATTTAGTCCAAAATTGTGCCGAAGATGTCATTTTAAGGGGAATGCAGCTGCTTTTATATTTGCTGTCCATGTGAGCTCAGTATTGTGCTTTTCACATACAAATCAAAGAGTCCATCTCTGTAACTTCTTCCATCCCTGCCTACTTTGCCTGGAACAGTCTCTCCCAGGGAAAACTCCCCAAAGGACAAAAGTAAAAAAAAAGGGATGTGGATTATTGCTGGTAAATATATAAATAGAAACAATATTTCCAGAGCTAGAAAATTCCATTTAAAACAAAAGTATGGGAAAACTTTTTTGATGCAATAGTCAAAAAGTTCATATTAAATGAATATGTTTGAGGACTATAAGGATAATTTTCTAACCAAATGTGTAGTGCAAAGTCGTCTTCCCGAGTCTGCAGACAGACCATCTCTGCTTATCTGCTGCCAACTGTAACTTTCCCAGGTTGTACCAGACTAAAATTCACATGATGGGATCATCCCCACCTTTCAGAGTGTGAGTGGCAGTGTATGATTCATGCCGATTTATAAAACTGCTGCTGCTGTCTGGAAAAAGCCCAGAGGAGCTGAATTAGTAAGGTCAGGGGAAGGATCCCAATAAATAACATTTCAGGCCTGGATAGACTGATAAAGTCTTCTAAAATAAGCGGGCTGCTGGAGGAAAGTGAAGGGACAAAATTCCTTCTTCCTTTGAACTTACAGCAGGAATGGAGCTTCAATATTTGAGACAGACATGGGGGAGAGAGATAATAATGCAGAGAACGCCCCGGGGCAGTGCTCTCTTAGATGTCACAGCGTACACCGTCGCAGCAGACAGAGATATTTGTCTCGGCCCTTGCTCAGTGATGCTCCCACGTTGCTTTAGTGACTCATCTTCATTGTTGATGTTAAAGCAGTAGGTGTCTGGTAGCAAGGACTGTCTGTAATCATAACTCGGGCTCTGTAGCAATTGCTTAACAAATCAGCAGCCTATTCAGTGCATCTCTCACAGCTTAATGTGCAGGCATGGAGAGCAGTGCTCACACAGCCCCTGGGAATGTTTCATGTCTTCAAATGTTCTAACTTGGTCCTAGATCTGGCTGAGAGGGGTGCAGAGCCCAACATTGCCAAGCAGGTACCTGAGGAGGGTCATGTAGGGAAGCTTCTTTTCTGTACAATAAAGGTATTCAAGTGGTCAGTAGGACAGACTCCCCACATATTTGAGCAAACTGAGGTCCAGTTTGAAGAAAGGAAGAACTATTGAATGCCTCAACACAGAATTAATTATGTCAAATTCTACAGGGAACCTTATTCCTATGAATCATTAAAGTTTCTTTAAATTAAACTATCATCTGTCTCAGAGTAGTTGGAAACTGCTCTTCAGGGCTCTTCGAACACCAAACCAAAACATTGTTCTCATCCCAGATTTGCCAGCTAAGCCAAGAGAATTTCTATACTCAATGAGTATAGAAATGGAGATGATTGTATGAGAGGCTGTAGTTAATAACAACCTATTCAGTAATACTACAAGTTTATTTGGAGCACTTCTTCCATGGCAGATGTTTCAGAAAATGTGGCAAAGTTTAATTATATAGTTAGTTAATTAAGAAATTATAGCAGGCACGGAATGAAATTAGGGACTATAATCAGGAAGGGAAAGTTTTTTATAGATCAGCTTTGAAAACAGAAGCGTGAGTAATGCTGAGAGACTGAGAGGGCAGGAAAAGAGACAGTAGGATGAGTCGAGTAGGATGAGGCTTTTGACACAGTATTGTCCAGTATGAATAAAGAAGATATGGCAGACATATAGTTATTAGATAGTAGAAGAAAACATAGATTCAAAAGAAATCCTGATATTAAAAGATAAAGGATGGAAGAGATCCAGAAGATAGACTGGAGCAAGTACATGGGAAGTTTGAAATTAATTTTTAAAAGATTTTTTTTTAAAATGTATGTTGATGAAGTTAAAAGAGAATGTATAAATGTATATGCGTCTTCAAGTTGGCAAGTTTCTCTAGACAGCTCAATCCTGGGGCTTGAGTCTTGTAATGGGTTGCAATCAATACCTGCACTGGACAAGCTAACAAAAAAAAAAAAAAAAAAAAAAAGGCCCGTTTATGGCTGCAGTCCAACATTTTTTTTTCCTCTCTTAATGTTTTTTCATTTTATACTTTTTGCTTGATGGTAATATTTCTTTACATTACATCTGTATTTGGTGATACCCCAGATAGGTTTGTGGCTGGATTGCTGTATTGGTGTTTGGTTATCCAGTAGATTACTGGGTTTGTTTCTATTTTGTTTGTTTGTAAATGCCGCCCAAATTTGTGTCCTCCTTTGCATCCTTTAAAATGTAAAACTTGTAAAAGAAAACAAACTTTGTGTAAGTAGCAGCTTGTGCTTTAAAGTAAGTATTTGATCTTGGTTTTGCTTTTAAACCTACTAACTTGAAGCACCTTTCAGTTGCTTTGTCTTGTTACTGAAAATGATGTGGAAGAGACTCAGGGAAGAGAGTTATTGATGGTGAAGTTGCAGAGTAATGAGTGGTTTGAAGAGGCGAATATTTGCTTGAGCATTTACATATTTTTTTTGTATTGTGACACAGTCTGTGTGTTTAATAATTATTGCTTACCATACCGGCTTGGGTATGTCATGCTCCTTTTTTAGGCATGATTTATGTGATTTCTACTTACATACCTGACTTGATATTTGGACAGGCCCTCAGGATCTAATTGTGCTTCAGCTGAAATCACCACTAAAACCAAGAGAGATCAGACAAGTTCTTAATAATCCCGTGACAGACACAGGGTGAGCAATCTGAGAAAAAAACTATTGATGTTATTCTTGACTTATTGATCAAGAACTAGACAAGGGCTAAGTTAACAAAATATCTGAGCAGTTCAGAACGCAACTGTTTTGTGCCCATACTTGGTTTTGTGGTTATCTATTTATTACATTTCCTGCAACTATCTCTGTTTACCAGATTGGCAACACATATGCAAAACACATTTAAAACTATTTCACCACAGACAGAGGTAATGAGCTCATTTCTATGGAAATAATTCAATATTGTTATTGTTGCCTGCCTACCAACTGATCTGTAAAAATGTTTGTCCATATTTAATAGCTTCTCATTTATTGAGAAATGCAGAAAAATAAGAGCATAAAACACACATAGGAGGTAATTGATTCACAAATAAGCTTGGGTTTCTGTAAGATAATTAATCTGGTCTTAATGCAGAAAAAAAAATTATTAAATCAATGCTAGCAGGTAGTACTTGTAAGGAAGAAAATATCAACTGTAAGACTAATAATTACATATCTTGTGTATTGCACTATTTCATCAATGCAAATCCTCTAATCCTTCTGAAGGTGATCCTGCTCACATTTGCAAATGTAATTCAAAAACCTTTGCCTTGAATATAATGATCTGCCTGGAAAAAACCAAACAAGTAAACCAACTCTAAATCTATTTCTATTTGATGTTTGCATGAGCTTTCATAATTTCTAACATCAACAAAGGAATGTGTCAGAAAATTTGTTTGGAAAATTAGAGTGGGAGTCAAGATTTAGATTCTCAGAAGATCTGGGTTCAAACACAGATTAAGGGACTCATCCAAATGCATTAAGTGATGGGTACACTTCTCTTTCCTTTGGGCATTATAGTGCTCCGTGTTTCTTCAGTCCTTTTATTAGCAGGACTGCCTCTGCCATTAATGAAAATTTTTCAGGAAAGGTCAAGTCTCAGAAGGTAAAGGACTGGCCTGATTTGACATCTGATGTATCAGATGGTGATTTCATCAGATTTCAGCATTTATAAGCTTCAAGACTGTTGAAATCATGCTGGAAAATCAGCAAGGAATACAGGAATGTAAAGGGTGTTTTCTTAGATGATAGTCTTTGTCCAGAATCAATATTGAACCAATACTGCATTCATGTTTGATGACTGAACACAGAGAACAGTCAAAAACCAAGATTCTGCTCATTAGTTAGTGGTAACTAAGGACATTACTTAGTGTTTCCATTTTTATTTCTTTGTGAGATTATTTAGGCAGATAACTATGCTGTATAAAATGATTTCCAGCAACACAACAAAACAAAGAACAAAAACTTAGAAAACAGTTCATTCCTCCTCTGGCTTCCTTCCTCTGTTCCAGTCAATAGGAGGCAGGAAGTTTTTGAGACTTCCTCAGAAAAGATTTTCTGAAAACATATAAAATTGAGCTCTTTTAATTATATTGTGCCTCTATATGTTCTTTCTCTATGCAACATCAATAAAATGAGAATTGCAGTCTTTCCCTGCTGACCAAGATCCTGTCAGCAGATCACAGTGAAACATTTAATACATGAAAAATGTTTACAAGACTGGTCTTAAAATTATGATATGGTCATGCTGCAAAGTATTGGAAGACTACCCTGACATATCTCAGAAAGAGAAATTAAGATTATTTTATATTTAATGGTGTAATTTGTGAAGTACCTTCTAGCCCTTTGAAATTAAAAGGTCAATAAAAGCTGCTGTTATATCTCATCTCAAACAACTGAAGAAAAAAATGTCCTTAAGTAGCTGCCATAATGCTTGCTATATTTTGTCATGTGTGTTCATAATACAGTGCTAGTTTCAATACAACAGAATTAGAATATCAATTGCCTGTTTTTATTAGAGCACATTAAACTGTTTAACCAAAGTGAAATTGATTGCATTGAATTGCAAATTTCAAGTGAGGGAAAGCAGTTGAAAATGAAATTAGGCTCACTAGAGAGAAGTTAATATGCTCTTTAGCTCTCCTGTACAATAATACAAGCTTGAAATACGACTGCATATTCTGCTAAAATTGGGTTATATGTTTAGCTTTGTGTTCTAGGCTTTACATCCCCTTTAGGTGGTTTGCTGAAACTTCTCTAGGTCTTAATGTCACCAGGATTGACCTGTGCATGTCTACCAGGCAGATATGGCACAATGCCCATCTTTCCATTATCTCTGGTTTTACTTTAGTTGCCTGGGAGGTAAGTCACTCATAGTGAAATGAAGGTGAACGCAAAAGCTCACCAATGAACTTTACTATATTTATAGCATAAAAATAAACAAGCATAACGAGGCAGGGCATTTTGTTTTAATCTGATGTACTGCTCAAAGGTCTGCAAAACACAACACTCCCTGCCCTTGGGAGTCAGTGGTGCAGCTCAGCTGTGCAGAGTGCTTTGCATTCTCCCACTGCTGCAGGTACCCCAGCTAACGAGGAAACAGGCTCTGCTTTCATGGAAACACAAATCCCACTGAAGTTACTGTTGGGTTCGATGGATGCTTTTCTCCCTGGTGTGGAAAGGGGAGTGTCAGTTAGCACTCATCTGTATTAGAAGGAAAATGGATAATTTCAAAATAGTAATCAACCAGAATGTCTTTTCTGTTGTGCTCATTTCTGGTAGCTGGCAAGTAGTTTTAAAGTTACACTGGTGAATTTACTGAATGGCAGAAAGTGGGGATAGTAAATGTCAACATTTCTAGAGCGTGGAACTGAAAATCTTGCCCCTTTCACATTATGACTAATGTGAAAAATTTTCCAAATCACAGAAATGCAAAAAAACACCAAAGAAACAGAAAAGATCATTCCTACATTATTGTTTTATTATGCTTTGTCTTTTGTACTTCTCAACTTGGCATCAGGAGTCATCTGCAAAGGCCTCACTTCAATGGTGTAGATAGCTGGTTAGTAGTTTGCACGTTGTATATTGCTATGGAACATATCAAAAGGTTTTTTTGTAGGCTTATGAATGTTTCTGTGTTTGTTAACTGAAGCCCATGGCTTACGGTTCCTCAAATTCTTAAAGAACCACTTAGCCCTATAACAGAATCTCACACATATAGAGGAAACCAACTGGGAAATATGCAGGAACATGCAAATTTCCAGCTGGTTTACACAGGAGAATGAAAGAGTGTCAAGGAGATGTCCAGCTATTTTTCAAAAGGGTAAAGTGGTCCTCTGTGTAACAGGTTGAGATATGCTGCAATAGATTCCACAACACCATTTCTTGGATTAACTAAAAAGGATCTTACAGTCTGGAGACTTAAAGTTATAGAATCACAGAAAAGATTTGGGTTGGGAGGAACCTTAAAGATTGTCTAGTTCCAAAACCCCTGCTGTGGGCAGGGACACCTTTCACTACACTGGGTTGCTCAGAGTCCATCCAGCCTGGCCTTGGACACCTCCAGGGATGGCTCATCCACAACTTCTCAGGAAAACTTGCTCCAGTTCTCACTCCCTTATCATTAATACAACTGCACAATGAAAATAATGTATGTACTTTTGGTTACAAACAGCTGTAAACAGATTCTTTTTATTCTCTTTAGAGAATGATTAAGTGCATGACTCCTATTATGTTTTCTTGTTTTCTGTATCTCCCTGCATCACTACAATGGATAGCCTGTGGTACCTTCCACTGATTCTGCTGGCTGGGGTTGTCTCTCCCTTTTTGATGTGGGAGCTTCTTCTTGCTGACAGCTCAGTTCTGAGTGTGAGGGAGCTGTTACAATCATGTTACAGTCAGAATCACATGGCACATGAAGACCAGTTGGAGCTGTGGATGTGGCAAAGGTTCTTGGAAAACATGCCTAGCTGGACAAGGTTATTTAAAGTTCTACCAATACTTTCCCAACTGGTGTCCACGGAGTACTGTATGGCATTCTCATGGAACAAGCTGTCCTTGTTTCTAGCTGCTAAGTCACATTAAAGTCAGCTAAAAATATATTAGTTTCCTGGTATTAGTTCTTTTCATGTAAGCAACTGATGTGGGGTAAAATGGGATTCTGTGAAGAAACAAAACTGGGTTTAGATATTGAAAACAGAGTTGTAATGTAGATCTCAGATCTCAGAAATGAAGGAAAATTAGGTCTGGGAAGTCCTGCAGGGGAAGATGGTTTTTGTTTCAGATCACACCGGGCAAGGGAGGATGTGTGCAGATTATATTTTAGTTGAAATTCATTCACAGAAAAGGTAATAATTATTGTGGCATAAAAAATCTGAAATCAAGGCTGCCTGATTAATTTGTGTGCAGAAGGAAGGCCTTGTTCAATGTGCAAGCAAGTAGCTGTTGTGGCTGCACTGGGGAAAGGGAATTCTTCCCTTGCTCTGCTTCAGTTTTGAGTTGCATCAAGAGCCCTGCTTGTACATCACCACATTAATGCATGTAGTTTTTGATGAATCAGTCACTGCAGAAATAAAAGTCAGACTGGTTCCTGACCAGAAGGGAAGTTCTGCTGTATTTCTGGCATCTGTTTTGGGTGTTGGGTTGTGATTGAATCTTTATTAATAACAAGCTGTTCACATTAAAATCTGCATTAGAAACAACCTGGGCATTACTGCATCACTTTGCAGTTGTGTTCAAATGATGCACTGCAGTACAAAAAGTACTTATTTAGTAAAACTTGTAGAAATTATAACTGTCCTCTTGAAGTCAGCCGTTCTGAAAACTCCTGTCAGTCTAAGTTTGGACCTTCCTGCTTATGTGAAAGGGACTAAATTTTCTCATCTACCCAAGGGAGCTGCTCTTTATCTTGTCATAGAGCTGTTCCTCAACTGGCTGGTAAGTCTTGAACCCCAGTGCTCCTTTGCTGACCAAGAGTGCAAACCAGTTCAGGTCTTGCACCAGATCATCCCAGCTGGAGACTGATGGAACTCAGACACAGCTGGCTTTCTTTCCATTTCAAAAGGACAATGTTATTCAGAAATAAAGGGATGTGTGTAAACAGGTTGCCTTCCATATGACCAGTTGGTCCCTAAGTTGAGGGTCGGTCTCTGTAGCACATTATCCCTTTCTAGACTGTCATGCCTGCTTAGATGTTATATTCATGCAGATGCCTACATGAATAGTTCCTCTTCATTCTATGGACCCCTAATCTCCATGTGTATCTTACATTTTATGGTCTCTCCCTTCTAGTCTGCTTTTCCTTTCCTTTATTCTTTTATTTGTTAGCTCCATTGTAAAGCACTGTGTTGCATCTCTACTGCATTCTATTCTTGTGATATAAAGCATTACAACCACACAGTATTTGTTGGTTACTGCAATCTACTTACAGATTAAATTGACATTAACTTCTTAGGATAAATTTTAATAAAATAACAAAAATATGCCTGGAATATTTCAGTGGTGCTTTTTGGTAAGCTGTGCCCTCACACTTATAAGGACATGACTCCGATGATAATTTTTACCAAAAAACACAAACCAAAACAACAAACTTGGAGAACAATTTTGTTGTGACTGTTTTCACACATGGATTTTTGAGGGAATTCTTTTCTGAAAATGTTACTACAAAGTTATTCATTAATTGTATTTCTGCACTGCTTATACAGGACATCCTCGGACTTGAAAAATACAATTTTATTATTAATACAATGTGGGAAGTGGGAGCCTGACCATATCCTAGCTTATAATCAGTACAATTCAAATGAAGATATTTCATATTAACCAAAACTTCCTTTTGATGGTGTATCAAAACTTAGTCTTAAATACTATTTATTGACAATTTACTGAATTAATATTATGCAGTAAAATAATTAGGGAATATGTATTCAGAATTACAGATCAAGACTATGCAGGCATGTTTAATGTTGAGATATAATGTTGGTTGTTAGTATAACAGCTGTATCGGAAAAAATTCTCAAAATTCTTATTTTTTTCTCAATATTTATGACACAGAGGAGCAATGGTGTCATTTAAGCAGTTCTGTCTGAAGAAGTAATCATCACATTTAGGATTATAGCTATACTTCCTGCTAGCTTGACAGAATCCTTCATTTTCAGTTGGATAATAAGAATAACTTTTTCCTCAGAAAAGTCTACTGGTTAGAACTGTTGTAGCTGTGACAGAGAATACTTCTCAGTAGTGGCATTTGCACTCAGGTTTGACTGAGTGTTTGCAAACTAATTTTTTGAAAAGGCATTAACAGAATGTGGCAATAGTTTCCTAAAATCCCATTGTAGGATGAAAACAAACTGTGTAAGGAGAATATCATACACAGGAAGGCAAAATTAATAAATTCAGAATATCTAATGCAGCCTGATTTTAAGAAGATTCTCTAGGGAATAGGTAGCAAAATGTTTGACATTTTGTACTGAGTGTAATGCTATTGGAGTATCAAGAAGCCCTATAGCTTGTATTTCACTAATGATGACTACTACTGGTGTAAAGCTTGTGTCCCTTGTAATTATCCTGGTGTTTATTATGTAAGTATATGTTTTACTCTGACAAGAATACTAAGAGATTCTGCAGGCATTGTGAACAATTTGCATTGTACATAGTGGTATCAATGGAATGAACATATCTTTGTGTGCTTACGTAGACGTATGCCAGCATACCCGATTGGGATTAAGAGGAACATGTTTTAGATTTTACTTGCTTTATCACTTCACACAATTTCATTACCTCAAGCCTGTCAGTGCTAACCACCGCTTCTCTTGTGGTGAAAGAAGACATGTGATCCTGTATTTAATAGATTGTTGGAAGTTCTGGGAGTAAAATTTTATCACCTTTGTCAATTCTGATGTCTTGTCTGTCCTCCAAATGATCTGTACATCTTCATGTGGGAAAATTTTGCAGTACTATTTCTGTACTAGTGATTAATTTAATATTGATATTGATATTATTCAAAGAGAAAAATCCTTTGGGCTGAAAAAATGAGCCTTATTTGACTTTTCTGGACCGTCACAGGTATAATAGAAATAATATTTTTAACAGTGTATAATATCACAATAGAATCAATAATTTTGAGGTGTGTTTATTTCCATTTTTTGTTTCATCTGAGAAACAAGAAAAATAGGGTTATAAAGATGTTCAACAATCAATTCCTGTTGTGGAAAAATTTTTTTAAATTAGAATATAACCAGAAGTTTGTAGGGAATAAAAAGTTCAAAAGTATCTCAAATAAGAAATGTTAGGCAGACACAAGGCATTTTTAATTGAATATATATTAATTTGTTGGATGGTTATGATTAGCTGATAGAGGAAAATGTGGATGGGGGAATGCAGACTCAGCTCACATGAGACTATAGCAGCTTAGGCAGCTACAGAAAATTGTCTAGAGGAACAGGCAAAAGTATTTCATCTTAGTTTAACAGCAAAAATAATATGACAATTCTTTTACCTGATGTGTTCCCACAAAAAACAAACAAACAAAACAAAACAAAACAAAAACAAAAACAAAAACAAAAAAAAACCCACAACTTTTCCGATGAAATCATGACACTTTACAATGGAAAACCAAAAGAATTCAGTGAAATAATTATTTTCCTTTGGCCAAAAATCTCTGAATGCAGATTCAAGGCTTGTCATTCTAGCATACATCTAGTCTTTTTTGGGTAACTGCCTTTAAATGGCAGAAAAATCCTGGAAGATTTGAATTAAGGCTCCCAGTCAGCATGCCATACTTAAGCAAGCCTCTCATTTGGCTTTCCCCTCGTTAGTGACTGACCCAGTTCATACACACCTCACTCCAGTGGCTTTCTGACACCCCAGAAAGATGGCATGCCTGAGTGGTATTTATACAGTTCTCTCCAAAAAGTAACTCAGAGCTTTAGGGCTTTGTGTGTGTGTCTCAGGCTACATTCCCAATCACAGCAATATCACCGTACTTCAAAACTGCTGGAGAAGCCTCTGGCACTCTTCTCCTCAGCTGATTTAGAGCTCTCCCAAGGATGGCTGGATGAAGCTTGGGAGCTGGCATCAGGCTGGGATGTGCACAATAAGCAGCTGGGATGTGGATACCCTGTTTTCAGAGAGAAAACAGTTGAATGGTACGTGTGGGGGTATTGCATGCCTTAGTGCCAGGGATCTGTTTTGGGCATGTTTGGATCAGTAGTATAAATGTGATCTCAGTGTCTTGAATGTTCTGCATTTTGTATTGTGCTCATTCCGAAGTTTCATGAATAATTTTCTATTTTTATAAGCTGTACTTTAGAAAAGAACAACTGCAGTATTGCTTTACAATATGCATGTATGTATAAATTCATCATTTCAAATGCATCTTGCTTATATTAATCTGAAGTCAGTCTTCATCCATGAAGTACAGCAGTTTTTGATTCTAAATCAAGGACTACACTGATAGTATTTTTGTCATAAGCTTAGGAAAGGCAGATTTTTCCATGCTGGAATAATTCATACTCTGGAATCTAACAAAAAAACATTGCCTTTAGTGAGAGTCTACTTCGTAAGGCAGCAATCAGAGAGGTGGGCCTGCCACTTTATGGTTTCTCATGTTTTGTATTCTAAAGAGGAATTCTCTGCACACCAGAGACCTAGGAACTAATAACTTTTCCCTGAATCAAAATGTTTTTCTGCAAATATTTCTGTTAAATAAACATTCAGTCAGGAGTGCTGGTGGACCAGGGTGGACCAGGACTCCCAATAGCCGAGGCCCTAAGAAAGCCACACTCTCCAGGGCTCCCCAGCTTTCTGCTGTAGAGCTGAGAGGCTTGGCAGCCTCTGCCTCCCTGAAAGCTGTGGAAATGAGGGATGTGTGGCCAGCTGGGGGGAATGGCTGGGTGTAGCTGCAGGGCTGTGAGGGGAGCAGGGCTGTGCCGGGGCGCCCTGGCAGCTGCTGGGGAATGCAAGGTGGGAGATTAGCAAGCGTGAAAGCACCAGGAATGCTGATTTCACTGAGCAGCTGCTGCATGCAGTGAGATTATTTCCTGGAGGAAGTTTCATGGCCTGAGACTGTCAGAATGAAATATTCTCTCAGTTTCCAGTTCGTGGGAAATTAAAAAAAGGATTTTTGTTTGATTCGGAGTAAAAGCAAATAACCTTCCCTGCTTCCCACCAAAACTTTTTCACAAATCAGAAATGCTACTCTTCAGCCAGCTTCACTCAACAAACAGACCACTGGGAGAATGTGCTTTATTCATGCTTTTACTGAGATCTGATTTTGCAGACCAATTCAAGATTGGAAAAGTGAATTTGCTCATGGATAGCTAACCCATTGTAATACTAACCTTCTAAATCAGCTGGTAATTTCTACATTGGATCAGTTCTTTCATCTTTACATGTGGTTATAAAACTCAACTCTGAAGATAATGAAGAAGTGCTGATCAGAATTCATCCCAGTGCTTTTCAGAAAGCCAAATTAACATTTGGATTAGGGAGCCCAATACCTTTCCTTGAATGTTTGGAATATTAAAACACAACTCAAGCTGTAGATTTTAAATGTCAGTACCCAGAATAATATCTAAATCATACAAAACCCAAGCAAAGGAGACATCTAGATAATGGAGGCTTGCTTTCATCTTGTGACAGAAAGCATAATAATTTTTTTTTAAAGGAAGAAACTGTAGGTGTGGAACAAGCTTCCTCAGTCTATATGGCATCAAAGTAGGATCTTCTTCAGAGTTCCTGGAATGCTTTTCTGACAATGTTTGCAGAGCTCGCACTGTGCCAGGTATTAATTTTTACAGTTTACTACTCAGAAGTAATTTTTAAACTTGTGTTCATTTTTTGATCTTCACCATCTGTGGCTCAGTGCCTGATGTGTTGGCCGGGAAAACAGCCATTCCCAGCAGTGGGACTTATTTGGTATTTATCAGTTTGCCATAGATACTTGGGACAAGGGATTTTTTTTTAATGGGAAGGTGTGTGTCTGTAAACTAGACCACAAATCTGCTGAATTTGTGGTCTAGTTTACAGGGAATTCGAGTTGTTATAGTCCCTTGTAGTGGATTTTTCATCTGTTTCCTGAGGTTCTGTGTCACAGCCACGACAGTACTGCTACAATTGCAAGACAAACAGCTCTTGATAAGTGGCATTTACTGGTTACAGTGGACTGCACAACTGTACATTAGTGTGGAGAAACCAGCCAGCACAGCCCTGTCTGTCAGAAACTGGGTGTTAAATAAAGCTCACCTGAGTGAATATTCAGCTGCAGTGAGGTGGGTAGTTCATGTAGTTCATCAGCAGAGTTTTTAATTCACTCTGAATAAGTGTTGGGAGATGCCAACACACTTAGGAAAGGCAAGCCCGTGTGCTCAGTGCTGCAGTTCACCCTGCCTGTGCTCCCTGGGGACGTGGTTGCAGGGGGGGAGCTCTGGTTGATGCTGGCACCCCTGGGAGAGCTGAGCTGTGGTTTTCCTGGATCCCAGAGTCTCACTGAGCAGTGTCTCTGTGCGAGTGCCACGGGTTTCAGACAGAATATGGTGCTACTAATTTAGCAGGGGAAACTGGTAAAATCTGGCTTGAAGTGGTCACTCTAGCCAGCCTTTGGTCCATTGTGTGTTTTGCTTGGGGGTAGTCTCTATCTTTTAGGAAAAGAGCATAAAACTTCATCCCTTTCTTCCACAAATAAAGACACAAAAGACATTTCTGTGTGTGCATCACTTGGTACCAGGAGGAAGTCAATCAGCACCATTCAGAGGGACACAATAAAGGATTCTTACACATCTTCAAGGAGTTATGTCTCCAAAAACAGCAGTAGCAACACAGAACTGAGACTCATCTTTGCAGTTTCCTGGTATATTTCAGAAGATTTTCTGGACTGTATTTCTGTTGTGATATAAGATTGTTTTTATCAGAGAATATAAGAACATATCTTTAAATATACTACTGGGTTTGAGACTGTAGCATTGCAAGAAAATTACTGCCTTAGCAGTGCTTGCACAGCTATCTACTCCTATGTGATATATGAGTTTTCTATAGAAATGAAAAACAATAACTGTGGGTTTTTTGTGAAAACAATGAAAAATACTTGGTTACATAATGAACAACAGGAAAAATGTTAATTCTTCATAAATGCTTTTAGAAAATTCTTATTTTACACAAAATATTGGCACTGACAGTTCAGAAAATTATTCTCTTCTACTTTCAGGTGCTGTCCTCACTAATTTCGTCTCAATAGGGTGATACCTCTCCTAATTTTGTTTTCAAGATCACTACTGAAATAGTTGTTTTCTGCAACTAGTTGGGGAACTAGTAGATATTCCATTTTTTCCTAAAACTCCTTGATGGATCTTTAAGAAATACTAGTGAAAACTCTGTCTCTCTCCTGGCAAAATCCTATAAAAGCTGACCTCTCTTAAGGCTTTGAAACTCAAATTAAAGTTGTATTATGACATGAGGGGTCATTCTTAGTTTATTGACTAAGGACAGGACAGGACAGAGGCTTCATGGCTGATTCAACTCTCACTGATGCCAGCAGAGAAAAGTCCATTCAAATTCTTACATAGCAACTTCATGACATCGGGAGATGACAGGTGCTGTAACTCATGTCAGATTTAATACAACAGCTGCTTCAAAAATGAATATGTACTAATATCTAATAAACTGCCTTTTTAAATTGTTCTCAAGTTGTAATGTTAGAAGTGCAGACACTTGTGCTTAGATTTTTTTATTAAAAATAGATGCCAAATAGCTTTAAAAATCAATAATGAATTATCTCAGCAAAATGGTTCTAAAATAAGTTCATTTTTGAGAGCCTTGCTTCTTGACACAAATCTATAAAGAGGAAGACCTTGAAAGGCCAACATCTTGATTTAAAAAAATAGAAAAAAGAAAAAAACCACAAAATATTTCATTGTAACATGAAACTGAAGTTTTTAAAATTATTTTTTGGGAAAAATAGTATTTGTGCATTTGATCTAGAAAAAAAAAAAGGTTTTATTTAATAATGAGAAGCATCCTTTAAAAAAGGACCAAAACATTGCATTTGTGTGACTTTTAAACCCCTTCCTAGACCTCAGCTTCTTCATTTTGTTTGTGAGAGCTCATTGAAAAATCAGAAGAAAAAGATAAAGAGGAATGATTATTATGGAAAAAAAAATGAATTGCATCTGCATGGTAAATCTAGAGTGTTTTTGTGGTGAGTACTTCAGGAGTATACTGCCCAAGTACTTCCAACTCAGGTTTCTGTGTTTGTTATGCTGGCGAAATTCTGTAGTCATGGAAAGACATAAAACCCTTGGGATAACTCCATGGATACTCAGAAATTCTGGTTTAATTCTTAGCAAAATTTATTTTGGGGATTATGGCTCTGGAGTGTTTGTAATTGCAGTCCTAAGAGTGGCTCAGAAGCTAGAGCTAGTTATAACTTCTACGTCCAAAGGGCAGACCCTTCAATGCTTATTGAGGAAAATTGCTCATTGGTTTCAATGGGAATTTGGCCTCATCAATAAACACTACAAAGTCAGGCCCTAGAGAGTCCCACTTCATAAATCAATTATAATTCATTCATAAAAAAGAAAAAAGCTAATTCTGATTCAGTTTAGAACACCCAATCTCATTTCAAACCATTAGTTACCTAATCATGAAGGAAATTAAAATATTGTTGGAATTAATAGTGTGTGACTCAGCAGTCCAAAAGACCTTCAGCTAACAGATTGAGTTAAAACTTTCCACTAATGCAATATGCTAAATGAATATAACTGGGGATTTTGTTAGATCAGAACATTGTTTGTGCATAAGCTGTTGCGAGGTAAGTCTAGTGTAAGATTATTGATAATGCATGAGGAGGAGAAAGCATTTCTGATAAAGTATGTGGTTATCTAAGGAAAGCAAATGAAACTTGATGAAAATCCTGCTTTTCCACTTGGAAGCTGTGTTGACAGCAGAAGTAATGACAGCAGTATCTGTCATACCAGTGCCATTATAAAAGTGATGGAGAAGCTGCCTTTTCTTTGTAAATGAACTTTGCTTATTAAAAAAAAAATGGTAGATGATGTTTAACATGGGAGGTTTATTAATTCCAGAGGGGGAACTGGTCTTACTGCTTTGGGACTGGTCATAGTGCTTTGGGGCTTTAAAGCAGTGGTTGGTGCAGCTGTGCTCAGATAGGAACTTGTTGAGCTGCTTGTCCTTAAATAGCTTTGGCCCCTTTCCAGAAAAAACAGACAGAAGCACTGTTTTGTGGTCCTATCTGTAAACATGGCAAGAAGTCAAACATGTGGGAGCTTGTGTCAGCTTTTCTTTTTTTCCTTTGCAATAATTCTCCATGAGCTTTCAGAATTCAAAATCAACCTGTTTACAAAACACATCACAGCTGCATAAATAAAATACCTTCCTCTAGCAATTATATAGGCATCAGGACAAAATATAGTACTGCTGAATTCCAGTTATACTGCTGCTGAATCTCTGTTTGCAGCACAACTGCAAACAAGAGAATAAAACACCTAATGGACAATGTGGGTGAAGAAGGTTTGGAATGGTTATTTTTGCTTTTCCTGTCTATTCCTGTTTCAAGTATGCAGCCATTCTAACACACTGGGAATGAATCTTGTGTCTAATCTATTGCATTCCTTTAGAATTAATTCAGGAGGTAACGCTTTAATCGTATTTTGATGTTCATATCTCACTGAAGACAATAGTACTTGTTCTTGCTTTTATACTGATGCTGAATTGGATAGTTCTCTGTAAAAGAGAAGCAAGATTGTGACATCATGCCTAAACTCCAAATTTACTGCACAGTAGTTTGGATATTCAAATGTAGTGAGAAAGAAATGTTCTTCAAATTTGCAATTACTAAAACTGCTGCACTCATGGGTTGCTCTGTTCTCTTTTGCTGCTCATGATAGCACTATGGTTACAGTTCTATTGACTAGACATAATTAATTTTCTAGGACAAATAGATAATAAAGCCTTCCTATGAGTGTGTGCATTCTTAATTAATTAAGTTGGTTTGACTAGTTGGCTTCAGTTTCTTTGGTATCAGTAAAAACCAGAAACCTCAAAACATGTCCATGCAATAAAGGTTCTGTGCATTTCTGTATGTCCATTATTAAATGGGTTTCATGGGTAATATCAGAAGCCTCTGATATTTCTCTTTTCCCACACCTGGGAAATACCAGTGAACTAAAATCTCTTTCTGGCAGCTGTGGTAGCTTTCTTAGCATAATTTGATCCCTGTCCAGAACTATGGCCTTCATCCTTCAGCTGGTAAGGTCTCGTTCCTTTTTGGGCTTGAGTGGTCCCATTATTCCTGCAGAAGTACTGGCTGGAATCTGAAAGCTGCTGAAGTCAGAGAAAAGATTCCTGCTGACATCAGTAGACTTTGAATCAGGTTTGAGCAGTTCTGGCACATAGCCAAAAAACAACTTCCATATATGCTAGAAAACTTCTTACAAGGCATAAAAACTCATTTGACAATCGTTAAAACACCCATGTTTTGGTGAACTTTTGTTGTTCATGACTTCAGATTGCCAGCTAGCTGTTTAGTTTGAAAGGACACTGAATGTTTTTCCTGAATTAATTACAGGCTCTTAAAGTCGCTGAAACAAGTAATTTGTCCATGATTACTTTAATGCAAAGTAGTGATTCTATCCACAAAAACTGCATTTGGGAAAAATAAAAATTGATTCTCTGCCACAACTTGTTTTCAGAAAGATTTATCATGAAACTTGAATTCCTCTGATAAGCTGTGTTACACTCCAGTGAGTGCTGTGGGCCACCTTGTGCGAGCAAATATTATTTCTGTGAGTAATGGCTGCAAAGACCAAGCCATCTGTCAACAACTGACTTCTCTGTACTTCTTGCTGCTTCAGTTGCCTTACTCTGGTAGCTAAATGAGATGTTATAATTAGGAACCCACCAACACTGTATTCATTTTAGAGGTCAAGTTCTGAACACCCTTTTCTGACAAATCTCCCAGTGCTGTCTGTGGGAATGTTATTTATGTCAGGATTAAGTTCCTTATTTGACTGTTAATTTCATGCCTATGCTGCACAGCTTGATAATAGGGGAGCTCATAAAATAAAGATGCATTAGTTCTGTGACTAAACTCTGTAATGCATATGAAAATGTTTTTTTTCTTTTTATAATTACAGCTGGTGTTTCAGCATTCTCTGCCAGCCCCCACTTTCCTCCATCCACACCCCCTTTATTTCTTCCTGATACTGGCACAAACATTCATTTGATCACTTTCCAACATATTTGCAGAGAAGTTCTCTATAATTTACAGCTGACCCTGAAAGTAATGCTGGAAATAGAAAACTGATGTATATCTATATAGCTGTGTTGACATTCATTTTGGTTTATATTTGCAGAGGATACAGGTGTAGATCTCTGTTTTCTTTCTGCCTAAACAAACAGATAAGTATCTTTTAAATACCATAAGAAGAACAGCAATTACAGCTGATTTTCATGCCAGTTATTTTTTGCAGCTATAGGAATTATTAGCTTCTCTAGAAAGCCCCCATTTTTCGTCTTTGCCTCTGACACATAACAAACCTATATTTCCATTTCCTGCATCCACTGCAGCAACAGACCTGGCAGTTCTTGTACTGCTATCTGTGTCTATCTTAGTGCATAATTTGGTACAACAGGACCAAAGCAGAAGATCAAAGCAGTTGGTGCTTATGTTGGTCACACATTCATTATGCACATGTGGATATTTTACTCCAGCCTGGGGTTACTCTTGTTCCTCAACAAAAACTGATGCCTCTGTTCCTATGCATGATCACCAAGACTAGCAGCAGGCAGAGAACAGCCAGGTCAAGAGGTGGCATTAACTAGTGGGATGGGGAGGAGAAGGCTCCTAGAGGGAAATTGCTGCCTCATGTTGATTTTTTTTTTTTTTTTTTGCACTGGGTGGAGAGTGGCCCAGAGCTTCCTGCTGTTCCAAGAGCCCCTCGGGTAGCAGATGAGTCCTGAGGACAGCAGAGATGTCCTGACAAGTGTTTGCTGTGACTCCACTCCTATCCCTGACTGCCTGTCCACAGTGAGGAGCTACAGAGGTCATGTTCTACACAAGCTCTGCCTCAGCCTGGGCTGGCTCTCCCTGCTCCCCAGGCACTCAGCTACCTGGTACTCCTCCCAGTGCACAAGCTTTCCTCCATTCCCACACCTCTGGGTGCTGAATGTCACAAACCTCTGTCTGAGATTCAAACAGAGCTGTGTATGGCATGCTGCACACACAGCTGGACAGCCACTGGCACACAGCTTGACACTTGAACAGCCTGGGACAAGGAGGGGAGCTTCTGATGTAGTTAGCTGCCAGACTGAGAAGTTCACCCACACCTCATAACCACAGACATTTGTTAAAGTACAACAGCCTTTGTAACATACATCTCCTCTCAGTCATGATCCATGTGTCAGAAATATCATGTTACTCCCATTCAATTATAATGACGTGCACAGGAATGGTATACTGGCCTGAGCTGGATTCTGGAACACTGATACAGATTTGCTTTGCAAAATTACCAGAAGCAAGGCAGAGAGACACTCCTGTTTCTGCTTTAGAGGTGTTCTTCTGTGGGATGCAAGGACAGGATCCCAGAGTGGCTGAAGAGTGTGCTTGGAGATGTGTTGTCTTGTATCCCAGAGCACAGACAGCCAAATGAGCAACATAATCAATAACAGGAGAGCAATTCGAGCTCTCAGAACACAGATAGTCCTGCTGTGCTGCCCCCAAAGGGTGGTTGTTGCCCCTGCTCTTCAAGAATGATTTTCATACTTTCAAATTTAAGACTGTTTGGCTCATCACTCCTCTTCTCTCACCAATCATGATGCAGCCCTCTGGGACTGCCTGTGCTAGGCTGCTCCTGAGGAAACCTTCAGCACTTTCATGGCACAGTGCAATTTGCACCTCCTGGAATTTTGCACCTCACCATTGCAAAAGAGATAAAAGTCAATAGTAAAAGATCAGAAAGGGTGGATGGACAACTACTGACATAAGTAAGTTAAATAAGGGTTCCAAGCTAGGATTGGAGAAGATGAAGGGAAAAGGAGTGCTAGAGATTCAGAGAGTCAAGGGCTGACTGCTGACGATAAATATGGCAGCAGATACACAGCATTTGGTTTATTATATAGGCCCCAAAAGACCTCGGATTGTCACAGAAACACTTGGGGGTTTAAGAATTTTTTATGTTCATGCATGTGGGGTAGAACTTTATGACAATATAGCCCTTTTGGACTGGCCCTTTAGTCCTTCTTCAGGGCAAGCACACTTTTCATTTATGCTTCAGAGCACGACTTCTGGAGTAGTCTTCTCCCAAAGGTGGAAGCCAACCAACTCCACCAGCAAAACTGACATGCACTAAGTGGAAACATTGAAGTCATCTGTTTCAGATGGCTCTTTGCTCTAAACCAAAATGCTAATACAGATAGGGCCAGTGAGTCCCTTTGAAAATTGCCTTTTCATGCTATTGTAGTGAATCTCTGTTTCTTTTCCCCTTTTTTAAAAATACTTTTGTCAATTCTCCTACAGAGTCTGCAATATATTATCCTATTCTCATATATTTTTCTAATCTCCCAGTATCCTTGTCTGCTCTTCTTGACACACTAGTTCTCCCTCTCCTTCTTTCTTCTGTTTTTCCGTCTTTTTTGTGTTTATCTTCTGCAGCAACAAGCCCATGCTGGAAGATTTTATTATTTGTCATTCCTTCTTCCATGCTTTTCTCTTCTTCTTAATGATGGTGTTCGCCCATTCTCATCAGGTATTCTTTGCTGAACCTTCTTCTTCCCTTCATCCATCCTGTCCTTGGGTCTTGCCTGAATTCCATCCTGATTTCCAGCTGCATCTCTGGTGCTCAGGCGCTCCTTTCCCTGTGGGTCCTCTCATGCAACACTTGATACATAAATAGCTTCTAACAAGTACCCACTTGATGGTAAAGTACATCCTGCAGCTTCTGCATTCAACCATTTGCAATTATTTGGTCTCATCTGCTGTTACCTTAACTGACATTTTCTTCTCTTCTCTGTCTCTCTCTTTGAAAGAAAAGAACATAAATCAGAGATAAGTCTTTACTGCCCTCTGTTTATGGGGTTCCTACGTTCAATATCTGCTTGCTGTTGCAAAAATTTTGTGTAGAATTACCCTGGCTCTCTCATTTAGACCCATTAATTACTACTTGCTTGCTGTGTTCAGTGTGATTTTTTAATCTTTTTTTAAATATTTTACCTGTAAGTTCTTGGTTTTGCTTGCAACACACAACTCTCAGAGTGCTCTGCAAACTGGATCCAGAGCATGCACCCTACAATCTGCAGCTGAACAAGACATGAGGACAGTTCTTCCACCACAGACAAGTCCCATGCAGACTCTCCTGATGACACTGTTGTATGTGATATCTTCATTGGATTTTTGTGTGGTTGTAATACTGGTTGATTGAGCTGTCTTGCTGCAAAACTGTGGAGAAGCTATTTTTTATTACTGGTCTTACTTCTTTTCACATGGATAAATAATAGAAGTAGCAATCACAGTAAAGAAAGTAACCATCTTGCACATAATTCTGTTCACGTGGTCAACAGCAGAATTTTTCATTTTGAATTTGGTAACAAAAAACTTGAAAAATACTTTTATTTCCTAGATGTCCTGATATCTGTCAGATTTGCCAGATCTGTTAGAGATAGCCTTGGTTTTTCTTTTTCCCAGATACTGATTGTTAGGTGGTACAAATTTTCCACATAAATACTTGTGGTAATGTGAGCAAGTTTTGTTATTTTAAAAATATGCCAGAATTACTAAGAAAACACTCTTCATTTCTTTTGAACCACCCTTGACGTATTTAAGTTTGATAAATTGTGTTAGTGGTTTAAAATTCATGTTTTGTGGTATGGGAATACAACTAATTTTCTCCAGGAAAATGAGAAAATTAAGTCTTCTCTTCTGAGAATTCCTTAGTTATAATATGGGTGTGATGATATTCACCCTTTAATAATGCATATAATTTATTCCAACATAACTGTGATGGCTGAGAGATGCAAACTGACAATTCACAACTCATCAACTTAATTAGCACTTCTCGTCATCTTTGTGACAATGAATAGTTCAGATGAGTCTTGGAACAATAAGGTAATTCTAATTCAAAGTGCATGACCCAAAAGAAACCAGAAGAATGCTGAATTTTTTCAGTAAAGCTCAAAAAATTATGTTGTAAAACTTAAGCTTTAAAGGAACCAGGAGTCATAGAACCACAGAGTCAGAGCTGAACTGGGGCTGGAGACATAAGAAGGTCTCCAGTCCAACTTATTTAAACTTGAAGTCATATCAGCTAGGAGATCAAACCAGGTTTGTTATGTCTTTCTTCACCTGAGTCTTGAAAATCTGCAAGGGTGAGGACTGTAAAACCTCTCTAGAAAACCTGCTCCAGTGAATGACTGTCCTTACAGTGAAAAGTTTTTTTATATCCTGTCAGAAATTTTTCATTTCAATTTGTGTTCATTGTCTTTTGTCCTCCTGTAGTCTTGGTGGCCCTCTGCTGAACTCACTTCAATTTATTAAGAATGCATTTTTTTTGTGGAGAACCTGAAACTGTATGCAATGTTCCAGATGTGATCTAACAAGTGCCAAGTAGAGAGTGATAATCACGTCCGTGAATCTTCTCTCTGTGCTTAGTACAGCCCAGGATACTGTTGTCCATGTTGGCTGCCAGAGCATGGCTGGCTGCTGGCTCTTGCTGCCTCATCTTGCTGTCTGTAGAGATTTCCAGGTGCAGAACTTTTCACAGATTATCATAAAATTTTATAATGTTCCTGTGTCAGCCTGTTCCTCCAGCCTGTCTGTGTCCCTCTGCATGACAGACCTGCCCTTAAATCTGCTCTTCCCAGTTTGGTATCATCTGCAAGTTTGATGGAACTGTACTCAACCTCCTCCAGGTCACTGAGCAAGGTGTTGCACAGGACAGGTCCTGGTACAGAGCCATGCAACAGTGCATTTGTTGCAGCCTTCTAGTGGTGTGTGAGCCATTAACTGCCCACCTCCAAGCCTGACTGCCCAAGCAGGTTTTTGCCCATCCAACTGTCTTCTTATCCAGACAGGATGGAAAGGTTTGACTAGGAAAAGTTGCACTTTAAAGTAATATTTTAGGATGAGCAATCAGCCTTCGTAGGGCTAGGTTCAGTCAGCACACTGAATGTGAGAATGTGCAGGCAGGAATTGCTCCCCAGTGAGCATATAGAGTTGGATATTTTCTTTAGGTATAGATTCCAGTTCATTCTTTTTTCTCCTCTGTCATTCAAGAATTGGTTAATACCCTTTAAAATTTTAGAATTCCTCAAGATTACTGTATCATTATTGCATTGCAAAGGACCCAGGCTTTTTGCTGGCCTCCCCTTGTAAATGTTTGTAGTTGTGGTATTGCAACACGTGTGGTATCACCTCATATCACCCATTTGGGGTTGGTGATAACATTAAAGGTGCACTCCAGGTCTGATGCTGAGGCTGGATTTCCATGAATCAAGAATCAAAGGTGAGCCTCCATGCCTACAACTTGGGTGGCAATAAAAACAAGTCGTAGTTTTTATTCTGTGCATGTTTTCTGTTTTACTCTTTTGGACAGTCCATCTAAATTAGGATTGTACAGAAGGTGGAAATGTAGGAACTATGTAGGATTCTAGAACAGCAAGTAGGTGACCTCACCACTAAGCACTGTGCACAGTGGCATATTCCTGTAGGAAGAATACAGAGTATGCCAGTCCGAAAGAGTCTGCAGGCTAAGAAAATGAGTATTTAGATTTCCCTACGGAAAAAATGGGGGGAAGGGGGGATTGAATGTGTTTTTTCCGTTTTCCCTTTCCCATAAAACTATACATTTAGTCCTGCACTGTCTACTGAAACTTGCTTTGGGCCTGAACTGCAGTGTCATCTGCACCATAACAGTCTCAAAAATACCATTAGTTGATGTGGGTCAAAATCATGCCAGAGCACATTCAAACAGATAAGAGGAACGATGGTTGCAAGCTTATTGCTTGCATCACACCATGAAATTATTTTAATTGAAAGTATAAATATAATTGCAGTGCATTCTGACAGAGGAATTTATAATTTTTGAGGCTTAGCCCTGAGATAGTTTTAGGTATGTGGGAACTCGTAAAACACAAGTTTTAGGTACTTCTTGGGAATGCAATTTTTTATGTGCCCCCCAAAAAAGTATTTCAATTCCAACTGGATCCTTTTTTGGTTATCCAAACCCTTTTCTGATGCTTCCCTTACTGTCTTTTCATCTTCCCCAAGATGAATATCAGTAGAGACAGGGAAAGGGTGCTTGTTAACAACATCAGATTTAAAATCAGAGGAGGTTTTCCAGCTCACCTGGATGAGCTTTTGATAAAGACCTTGCTCATAATTTATTTTTTCCTCTGCTTCAGTTTTTTGTGGTAGTGGATATTTATGAACCTGAGCATGGAAAAGCATTTACAGGTCTCAGCAAATAACATATATATTTCTAAATTGCCCATTGTCATTGATGATACAGAAGATCACAAGACTTTGTGTACAACGACTCTTAAAGGGTAAAGGAAAATTAGATAAAGAAACATTTAAGCTAACTGCCACAGAATAAAAGCCTCAGCCAAATAATACTCTGGAAACCATTAAATCTGACAAATATTCACTTATCAAGCATTGGATTAGGTTGCCCATAGTGGAAACCCATCTTCTTAGATGTCTTTTCCAGCCTTAATGATTCCACTATTCTATCTTTGTAAATGTGTTTTGTTTGTTTACTATATGGTATTTTTTTTACAACTGTGTGTCTTTCTATCACAGTTATAGGTTAAAGATACACATCTCTCAAAGAATATGCAGAGTGGATAAAATGCAATTATGTGAAGATTGATGAAAGATGTGAAGTGCTAAATCATAAGATAAAACAAAAATTGGCTTGTGTTTTCTGTGCTTGTGAAGCCAAACATTTTATCATTACAAAATTCCATAAAACATTGCCAGTAAAAATAATGCTCACTGAACATTAGGACAGCAGGACGACAGATTGTCTTTCTGTATTTCATCCTTCCTAAATTTTATTAGACTAAATAGTTGCTAATAATTGTTACAGCTTGTTTTTGTGGACACAACTGTCAATTTAATGTTTCTGAAATTGCTGATTTGTAGAAGTTTTAATATTTTTCAAAATATTGCAGTTACTGTGCAGCATCATTGGCTTCTTTCTACCTGCTTGGCCCTCAGCTTTTTAAGAAGTAACAAGTACATTATGCCTAGAAGCACAATATTTTTCTTTCTTTCAAAAAAATCTTTAATTGACCCTTTCTATGATCTTTTGGTGCTAGACATTCCTTAATGCCTGATCACTGGGAATTTTTTAGCATTACAAAAAAATCTTCCCGTATATGCTAGCCTGTGACAAACATTCTATAATTCACCAGGTTTATTTGAGCTTAGATATTGTGCATAACCTCTGGGCTTCTAAAGCATCCACACAACTGAAGTGTTTGGTAACTGTCTACCACCTCTGGAGACTGAAAATCATTTCCCATTTATTTTAGAACTGTAAGGCATCATGCTTTAATCCTCATCAGTCCATCTGAGCCCTTTGCTTGACCACTTACCTTCACGGTTGTGGGTATTTCACCATGAGAACAGGATTCAAATGCTTTCAATCCTTAGGAATTGGCCCAAAACCACTGAGTATCTTGCCATACTTGTGTCACTGACAATTTTTAAAAAATACAGATACTTTAAAGAAGCAATCCTGTAAATGAGGAGTAAAAATGCCATGCGTGTATGTACTAGTTTATCCTAAGTATAACAGAGTTAGTTAATTGCATTCTGCCTAGTGATTTTGAGAGATAGAAACTTGATGTTCTGGTAGACATAATGTTTATAAGCTGCTACTGCTGCTAAGGGAAACTCTCACAATCTGTTGTATTTATCCAACATTTATTAAAGGACAATGAAGATAAAAAAAGATTATGTCATCACTGTGCATTCAGCCATCACAAAGACGCTCAGCTACAGTTGTCATAACAATAAGGAACAGAAAAAAAATGCACACCATCACTAGTGGTGAAGCTGCCTGCTCCTGAAAGGGGCTTGCACAGCAGTGCCATCTCCTCCTTCCAAAATGTGAGATGGGGCTGACCATGACGTCAGTCAGGAAAACCAGAACCCTGTCGGTTGTCTGAGCTGCCTCTCCCAATAGACCTGTGCTTTTAGGGGACCCTCTATAACCATAGTGATACATCCACTTCATTTTACTATTTAACTTGTTCTTAGTAAACTTTTAGAGATGATACTTTAAACTTCTAGTTTTGTTTCTCTATGGAGTTGTCAATGTTATCCCAATACATTATTGTAACAATATCTCCTTTCACTGTCAGACCCTTTGTAAAACAGAGTGAATATTTCAGTAATTTTGTAAGATATTTTCCAATGAAGTAGCTTGTTATTCTAGTGCTTTTGTCTCATATCAGTTTTGGGATTTGATTTCCATTAAACATAAAGTCTCCTAAATTTTAAGATAACTGGTGTCTCATCCCCTTGTGTACTGAGAGGTCACCACCTAAAGGCACCTTTCATGTAATATCTGAACTGCTTAACAAAGAACTGAAAATATTTAGTGTATGAAGCTGAATGTAAAACTACAATGAAAATTGAAGTTACAAACAGAATGCCATAAAATGTCAGGGAATGCAGGAATAGGGTTAGCCTCTCTTGTCTGAATCAGAAATGTTGATAGGGGAGGGCTGTTGTGGTGCCCATTAGCTTCACTCCCATTGTCCAGGTGTAATTCTGCATCTGGTTATAACACTGCAGTGGGCTCTCCAACCATGTCTTAGTGAAGACACAAATGGCCATTTGCTCTATAGGAAAATGGCTCAATTGTTACTGCAAATAAAAGGCCAAAAGCAAATGACTTTCAGCTCTCAACCACAAAGGTGACCATTGAAATGGATTTTATAAAGTGTTCCTCTGACATGCAGCTACCTGGCGAGAGCATGGTTAAATAGAAGACAGATTAAAAACCCCAGCATTTTAAAAATAAAACTAGTAGATATTAGATAAGCCAGTGGATAGATTTGCATTCATTGGCATTATAAGTGGGGCTGTGGCACAATTTTTTTCTTGTAAGGTTTTACCTGAAGTATAAAATTGCATGGTAAATGTGAAACTTGAAAAGCTGACCTGTGTTCCCTTCCTGCCTGTCATTAAAATCCATTACCCCACAGAAGTTAGTGTAAGACCTAAATGGCTGAAGTAGCCACCGTTTATGAGGAAGCAGAGGTGGTGACAAGTCTGCAGTTTGGAGAGGAGAAAGCTTTGGGGATGTGCTCTAGGTTTACAAAATCATGAAGGTGGTTGATGAGATAAATGCATGCCAAAGTTTTATTCACCAAGTCCCATGAGACTAGAAATGGGGAGCTATAATTTAAAACAGATAAAAGCAAGTGGTGAAGCAGTGGAAGTTCACTATTGCCACAGGAGTCTGTGAAGAGCAGAGTATTGGCAGGTTTTCCAAAAGGGATTGGACAAATTAACAGACATCGAGCTGATGGACACTGTTGGGAATTAGACAGGGATGAGGAGATGTGTTTGAAACTGCCTTACTCCAGGAGCTATGGACTGGATGGAAGGGAGAAAGAAATAAGGTAGAGCTGAGCTAAATGGATTATTATTGTGACCCCAGAGGCCCCCATTGTGTTCTAATGTCTGCTTCCAGGTTTTTGCCCAGGTTGTGAAGATTCTTCTTTCATGACCTCTATGAGTGATGGATTTCCCAAACCAGTCATAAATACCTCTTACACAGCCTGTCACCAACTTACTTCTCAGATACTGTCATCATCTCTTCTGTCATGAGCAAATACCTCTCTCTTCCTATTGCTGCAAAATAGTAAAATATTTTCTATAGACCAGGGTACCTCTCTGAGTGCTTTCTAAATGTGAAGGTGAACTGCTTTTTCTGATGTGCAGCCAGATCCCTCTGGAATGCTATGCAGATTGTCTCTTGTCCTGTCATTCCTGGACAATAGAAATCTAACCTCTTTCCCATATTTCAAAATGCTGATGAATTTTTCCTATATTTAGATATCTTTTTCTACATCTCTTGGGACAGCTTTGTAACACAGATTTTATGTTACTCTCCTCTGGACATTCATTTGTCCCCAACTTTATAAAAAGCTGATTTCAAAAGTGTTCAAAAAGGGGACGTTATACTCCATAGACAACCTTACATACAGGTGAGGAGAAAGTTTGAATTTTAAAAAGTGAGATAATATCAGGCTCTGGAGAGAGCCCCACAACATTGATATACCTCACTTTGCTGACAGGAAACATTTTGTACCAAGTCCTTAAATCTTATTTTTCAACTGGGTCTGCATCCAGTTAGTGCTGTCATGTAGTCTATGTTTCCCAGCTTTTTTTGTGAGAAAGTTTTGGGGACTGTGTCAGGAAAATCATGTTCAAGTCACATCAACAGCAGTCTCAGCAGTTAGATAACCTGGCATGAAATTAGTCAGGCTCAATGCAATTTCTTCTTGACATACTCACAAAGATTGTTTCTCATCGGTGTATTATTTGCTAGGTAGTCATAAATTGTCTGCTATCACAGTTCAGTATCATTTTGTATATTGAAGTTAGGCTGAATTGTTCAATTTCTCCAATATCATCTCATTTCCCTTTTTTATGACTGGGTCATCCATCATCTTCAGGGGCATCAGCCACGCCCCTGGATCCCTCTGGAAGCTCAGCCTCCTCAGGTTCACAGGCTCTTTTTCTTCACTCATGGGGCTCTTCCAGCCTGCCCTGTGCTAAGAGTCTCTTGACAGTCACATATCTCAGGCATTATCAGTTAATTCAGCCTCTCTTTCTACTTCTAAATAACCCTGGTGTATTCCACTAATGCACCAACCACTCATTCTTAGGGAAAACCCTTAATTCTCTTTCCTGGACCACCTTGCATGGCTGGGAGTAGTCCCTGGTGAACAACCACTTTGCTGTTACCCTAAAACCTCACTTGTTCTACGATTTTTATTGACTTCAGCAGTGGTCAGTCTGTTGAGACAGCTGGCTGGAGATCTTCTTCCTTCTGCTCCATTCTCCCTCTGTTTTGATCCATTTTCTTGTCATATAGCTGTTTCCTTGCATGGATATATTTTTCTTTGCATGTTTTCTAACTTTGCTGAACACAAGGGGTTACTGATCTGTGACAAGGCCTCTTGGATATTGTCACAGAACACATAATGCTTAATGGCAGAGTAAGATTTAAGGAATCAGTCTACAAGGTAAAAACAAAACATAGTTGTGGTAACTTTCTTAATATTTTAGCTCTCATAGTTTTATAGTAAAAGAAAAAAAAAATTACAAATAAAATGCAAATTCAAAACAGAGGTATTGATTATTTGCTCCAGTGTGTGTTAAAAATACACTGCTAACCATAATACATATCTCTTTCTTGAAAAAGAAATATATTTTGAATTCTTTCAGAATTCTTGTAGATTCCGATACCTAGCTGCTCTGAATAAAGCAGGCTATTCTTCTAAAGTAAGACTTTAGTTCTATAAATCAGTTAAGTGAGCTACAACATGACATTTCAAAGCTTCTACACAATTTAAGAAAATCAGCTTCTAACAACATCTCACTGAAATATACAAATTAAGTAATATTCCTTGGAAGAAAAATGTTTTCTTACTGCTTGTCCTTCTTATGGCGTTTATGTTTAATCTTGTTTCCTAGCTATACTTTTGCTTCCACGAATTATTGTGACAGCCGTTAAAGTAAACATTCCTTTTAAAATCTATCAATCAATGTTGGCATTATTTCTATGTTTTATGCCACTTTGCAGTTCAGGAAACACAATCTTTACATCCTTTGCTAAATGTCAAAGATGGCACAAAATACTGTGCTTCACTATTCACAAGTAAAATTGTTTTCTACTTTTTTAAAAAGAGCACAAATTCATCTCCCAGAAAGAGAGAAAATAAATGATGGTTCTGTATATTTTCAAGTGTTGCAAAAATCAGAATACAATATTGGTAAGACTTGTTTCCAACACAGCTGTGTCTCCTCTAACAGTCATTTAGACATAGAACAAATTTCCAAGTATTTACTATTACAGGCTATTCTAAATTCATTTATTTTGAGTAAAAAGCATAGCAAACAGAACTGAAACAAAGACGGTAGCTTGAAAAATTTCTTTTCTGCAGTGGAACAGCATTTTCAGTCTTCAGTATCCCTTCTCTGTTTTCAATACAAATGTTAAAAAGTAAAGCTGCTCATTTATCCCTCAAGTTTTTTTTAATTCCCTAAAAAATTATTTAAAAATTTTAAAACCTGTTCTGATTTGGTTTAAAAAATGTTGTTAATTATATGATCTAAGAAACAGTAGGATGATGTCTTTGTACATGGGTCTTAAACACTTATCATGAAGCACTTCTCTGTTAAGAAAATTTTACATCATTAGTATCAAAATATTAATGGAAATGTATTTTCTTGATAGACTTAATTGAGAGTTTTCAAGCATGCCCAAGGTTTCAATCACTCTCATTCTTTAAATTTGAGGGTGTATGTGGACAATGGCAGGTTTGGGTTGGCCAATCCAAATGTCTTGATTATCCTTTGAGAAAAATGACCTCTCTTTTTGGAAATTGAGAAGAACGTTACTTGTGTAATCACAAAAAGAAAAAATACTGATCTGGAAAGATCCTTGAACACTTGAATTTATTACCTGTCTCAGAGATTTGCATTTCAAAAGCAAATATATTCCAGAAGTTTTTGCATGGTTTGTCTGGGTTTTATCTGAGAAATACATTCCTTATTTCCTGGTAACAGCGAAGCACAGACTAGTTTTTAAATTCCTGTGTATACACCAATTGCAAATAGCATGCAAATTTGCTACAGAATAAAAGTGGCATTGTTGACAAATTATTTGAATGCACTGTCATGGCAGTACTAAGAAGGCTCCTTTCAGTCTCCACAACAAATTAATGAGGAAAGATGTGGAGTGCCTCTGACTCACTAATAAGAGGAATTTTTCAAAATTAGTTAAGGCAGCTCCTCGCTGGTTTTAGGACAGTGCTTTAGTCAGGACTTCCATTTTCAATCAGATATGTGTTTCTGAGCTCTACATGCATGACTGATATTAGTCAGCTGCCTAAATTTGAAGTCCAAAGACTGAATCACTCTGAATCAGAAATAAACCCTGATCTAAGTTTTATTTCTTTGCATGGAAAGACTCTGGGATTGTCACTTCTGCTTCCCTGGGAGTGTCTTCGAAGAGAGAGCACTTCCCATTCCCAGCCAGTGCCCCGTAGAAGCCACCAGGGATGGCTGCAGCGAGCCACTCAGCAGTGGCACTGCCAGGAGCAGCAGTGAAAATCACCAGCGCTGCTTGGGCCGCTGCTCCTGCTGTGCCATCCCGAGCCTGCCAGCTCCTCTGCCTCTCTGCAGCTGAAATGCTAGTCTACTTCTTCTTTTATGTTGTCTTTCCAGCAGAGGCGATGAAACACAGGGTTTCAGAACATTCCATGGCATGTGTTGAAACAGCAGCCACATTTCTGAAGGATGAGGCTCTTGGTGAAAACAGAGATGGAAATGTAAAAAGATTTTCTGCTGCTGCAAGCCAGACAGAGGTAATGGAAACGGAGTTGTGCCTGTGTCTCCTTGATGAACCATTCTTTTCAATCTTGCTTCTGAGGCAGACTTTCAGCAGTGATGGAGCTGTTAGGAATGGAGAGCTACATCCCCAGGCCAGCTGAAAAGGGCACTAGACACAACATTCAAAAGTACGTCTTCCAGGCTCTTTGTAGTTCCTGTTACATTTGTTATATCTGTTACATCTGGGGTCCAGTCTGTAGAACATTTCAGCTAGGCAGTGATAGTATCTTTCCCACATACCCTGAAATGCAGGCCAGTCATTCTAAAATTCTTTCCTTTTGTCAGTGTACTAAAATCTGTGTCACCTGAAGACATATGTGATTTTATCCTGAATGTTGGCACACAAAACATCAGGGTATGTAAGTCACAGTCCCTAGAAAATAAGACTTAAAAAAAATGTTTGAAGCTGACCTGAAAATAAAAAAGGAACATCAGTAGAGCTAACCTATTCTAGTGGAATGATGAAAACTTATTTTCCTGGGTTTTGTATGTTTTTTGAGGGATAGTAGCTTATTATCATGATCTCTAAGCAAATGGTGGAGAAAAAACATGATTTTTTATAAAAAAAAGACAAAATCTTGCATTTCCCATTTCTTTTTCAGCCCAAACTAAATAACAGGTTTGCATGAAGTTTCAGAGAACCAAAACCTCATATTTCTGGTGAATTTTTGATTTGTGATTGATGTTGTGAAATTTTAGCAAATTTATTTTCAGCTAAAATTCACTTTCTACACCCAAATCCTTTGGTCATGAACTCAATATTCATCACAAGAGAAGTAAATTACAGTGCTTTCCGCTCACAGTAATGAATAAATTCTAAATCAATGTTCTGCTTCAGAAAGTTAAAGGATTCATAACCTTTTGTTTTAGCAGTGACTTTGACCAGTCCACTTAGCAGCATTCCTCTCTTTTCCTAAATGTCAGGCTGTTGAACAGCATTCTGGTCTTAGTTTCCCATGCTAAAATGAGAAGTTTAAAATTCTCTTTCATTTTTCCCATTCCTTTCCAAAACAGGAAACATGTTTTGGATTGCTTGGGGGGCAATGTCAAGGACTTAGTGTAATCTGCCAATTTCAACACAGTCACGTTTGTCCTGAGAAGCAGGAAGATTTACAAGAACTGCAAAATTTCAGTAGGAAGATACCACTGAGTAACAAAACAGCAGGGCTGTGGGGCCAGCCTGTTGTCCTCTTTGGCTGTGTGAGCATGATGCACTCCCCACCACCGAGGCAGGATGTGTGCCACAGCTGACCCTCCCCTTGTGGGCATCCCTCCCTGCCCACCTGGACTGCAGGCACCTGTGGAGGTGCAAGACTTGAAAGTAAAGCATGCCAGTGAAGAGGAGAGGAGGATGTCATTTGGCCAAAAAGATATAGTTGAGCTCCCTGTTAGGGTAATCATTTGTGCCCCTCCTAGCTCTCTATGTGACAGAAATTACAGGGTTTTTTCTTGAGATTTCATTCACTCTTGTGATTTGCAGCTAGAAGATATTAAATCCATTTCTTTTGCCTTTGTCCTCTCCTCCATGCGTAATTTCACTAATGTCATTTAGTATCAATATTTGCTTCAGTTTAAGTAAGTTTGAAGTTTTAATGGACTTCATGGCTCTCCTTTCTCTTTAAGTGCTCTCACAGCAACATAGAATCATGCAAATCTGTGCAAGTACTTTGTCAACAACCATTCAGCCTCCTCAAGTGTGTTAGCCATTTCTAAATTTACATTTATTACAGTGCTATGGGCACTAAAGATATCAAACTATTAATCAAATTGGTGTGAGGAGTCTAGTTAAAAGGAAGATTTCTCCTTCAGTTAGCTTTAGTAGAAAAAAGAAAATACTTGTTTTTAGGCATATCCATGCTAAAGTGACCTGAAATCTGCCAATGTCCTTTCTAGTACATATTCATTTGCATATAATTTTGTAATTCTAGTTACAAGTCCCTCAGTCAGGTCTCTGTGCACAATTTTAACATTTTGGTATTAGAAAAAAAAAAGAAAGCAATATCAAAACAGAAATAAAAATATCCTATAGCACATAATATTCAATGAACACTGTTCCTAATTCATTGTCTCAGTAAACAGCTCTCCATCAAATCCTGAGGAAACATCTAAAATGAAGTAGTGTACAGAAGACTGTTGGTTTCAGTAGTTTGATAAAAAGAATATAACTGAAATTGGTGGGTTATTTTCTTGGTAGGAGAAGGACTAGATGTTACTGTGTAATCAGATGGCCCTACAAACTGGAACCCAGGACTTACCTCTCCTTAATAAGAGGATATGAAAAACCTGAATCAAGATTTGTACTTAAATGCTGTGCATAGAGTTTTTTCTATTTTGTTTTGTTTTATCCCATATTGAAAATGGAAATACTTCGTTCGAGACTTTAAATGTGGAAGACGTGGTCAAGTGTGGTTAAGTGCTCATCTAATGCCATGGTTCATATTGGAAAGCAAATTAGAGCTTAAGTGACTTGGTTATAACTTCAGCAGAAATTTGCTACACTTCAAGCATCAAATTCTAACCTTTTATTAATGTTTGTATGATAATTTTTGAAAAGAACTGATTTTATCTGGCATCGTCATTTAGCTATTGTCCACAAATGTGATATTTTAAACTGTTGATAAGGAAAAAGAGAGACATTTTGAGAAGAACTGTGCACACCTGCACCCCAGAGCTGCAGCTGGCATCTCCGCAGGATCACCTTTGCTTTGTGCACCGTGTCCTTCTATCTAGCAAATAAGGGTTTGTGGTGACATGAAACTGTGAAAGCCAAGTGGTTGCCAATATTCTTCTGAGAAAATGATACAGGATCTGAGAGAGCAATTAAGGATCAATATGAAAGTATTCTCTCAAAGCTGCACTTGTTGCCACTTTTAATACTAGTTACAACCTAACACAGAATAATCCTGTCTTGAATTTCAAAACTCTGACAGGAATCTAGGAGTCTATGAGAGACAGTGCAGAAACCCTGAGTTGCCACTAGTTTAAAAGCTGGTTTAGGTTTAACTAATATCAGCAATGTGCCTGTCTGCTAGTTAAGCAGGTATATGTAACTAATACCTAAGATGTATGCAGAGGAGGAGTGATGAAGAGTGACAGCTGAGCAGAATGCAGCTTATGAGGATGTTAAATATTTCCTGTTTCTAAATTAAGCCATCTGTCATGGCCTCTACTTATCTATTAATTGGTGCTTAAAAGTCCTCATGCTGCATGTGCAAGGAAAGACATGCAGACTAAATTTGGTAAGAACCTGAAATGCGAAGCAGACAATGAAGAGTTATGAAATATATAATAATGGCCCAATTCATGGTCAATGGTCCTGTTAAAATTTGTCTCCCATTGGTTTCACATTGGGAAAACATGAAAACGCAAGCCTAAATCTGACTCCCTTACATTATTTCTGGTTTTGCTGATTGTGATGAGGCTTCAGTGCACACTCAGATTTACGTATGTATTTACATCTTCCTCTGAATAAAAATTTCCAGAAAATCACTATTAGTCACAGTATGTAGAAACTGGCTTTGAGAAACCTGAATCTATAATCCTGATCAATCCTTTCCTATAAATTATGCCAATTCATAGAAGAATTAATCTTGGAGCAAGGAATGTTGGCATATGAATTTCTTTGTAGCCAGTGGCTGTGAATGAACAAAGAAGAAGAGTTTAACTCACTTTTTGACTGCAAGAGTGGTTTGGCTGCTGGAACATGCAAATAGCTTTATATTTCTGCTTTTACTTTAATCAGTATTTAATCAATGAGGGACTCTATCTGTGTTCATGACTGTTGTCACACTGTAAAGAGGTTCACTTCCCCAAACTACATTTCAATCTGTGGCATAACTGCTTTGAATAAGTTACCCAGGGATAGATGCTGGCCTCAAAATGAGAGAGCATGAAACCTGGGGCCCATTATAATTTGCAGGCTTTCACTGACATCATTGGATACAGCAAAATGACCATACCATAAGAAGGCCAAGGTCTAGGACTTCAGGACAGTCTTTCTTTTCACAGCCGTCATATGTGATATCTGATAGATAAAGAGAGGAAGTTGCATTCTCGATGATGAAACATTGCACCATACTTTTGTTTTGAAATAGCAGATGTGATGGCTATGGAGAGTCTGAAGATGCCTTTGGCATAGAGCATAGCACAAATGGCTGATGACACGACACAACATACAGTTATACTGCAGACCCTGCCTTGACACATGGACATCCAGAGAGACAAGCAGTTTCAGAGGGTTTCTTCATTTCAGAGTGCTGGGCACATGGAGTGGCACCAACAGTGGAAAGGGCCAGGGTTTCCTGTCTTTAACCTGTAGCTGAATGTGGGCAGAAAAGTTGCAGTCTTCCAGAGGCTTCCTCACCTATTCCCATACTCCCAGGCATCTTGCTTGACAAGGAATAGTCATGGCAGTGGAGCTGGGGTTTCATGGGAGGGCACTTATCATTTTCTCTCTGCAGAGCAGGGCAGGAACACAAACTGTTGTTTGGGTTGCTGTCACCCAGCTGTGGGTCATCCCAATGTTGTGCAGAGCCTGCTTAGCATTAACATTTCACCTTGCTGTTTTTCACCACTCCAATGCCTGAGACTGCTCCTTCTCTCCTGGCTGCCACAGAGGACAGCAGCCCATAGGATACAGGGTCCCTGGGGCACAGCAGGCTGCTGGTAGCTGCCCATTGCCCTCTCCTGATGTGGGGAATGAGGGGGAGAAAGTTGCCCTTTTGGAGCCCATCCCTTCTGCCCTTCACACCAGCTGGCTCTGGTAAGAGCAGTGGGGCCCACCCTGCCTGAAATGAGTCCTGGGTAACCTGAGATCTGTTCAGCAACCAGTGGAGGGATGCTGTGTAGTCCATCAGACACTCAAGGATACACCAGCTTTATTTTCTCTCTCTCTCTCTGATGGACAGTTGGGTCACAGGAGCTGCACTTTCCCTTCTCCTTGCTCCAGCACGTTGTCTCCATGCTGCTGCAGGCATTCAGAGGGGAATGGACCAGGAAGCCATGCTGGATGTGGGGATGCACTACAGAGGGGAGAGAAGAGGGGGAGAGAACATGAAAGTTGTGGTTGAAAGGCACCCAAACACAGCTGGCAGCAGCCCTCAGTCTGCCTCAGTCCTCAGGAGATCTTCAAAGGTGGTGGAAATGACAACTTTCTGTGAGTGCCCTTTGGCCTTGGTGTTGGGACAGTAGTAAGTGGTTTCCAGGAGAAAGAAGCTTGGCAGGGTGCAGAGGGGAGCTGCAGTGAGCTTTGGTGGTGGCTCTGGGCCCACACCGAGCTGTTGTTCATCCTCACAGGTCAGTGCAGGAGGACAACACAGGACAGGCAGTGGCTTTGAGTCCTCCACTGCTTGCTGCAGACCTCCAGGTGTTGTGACTGCTCCTTTAGTTAGTCCATGGTGGTCAGGTTGTTTTGATGTCAGCCTTTAGTATGTCCTGTTTTTACTGTTTGGCTATGTTACTTCATACAACACTTACAATTGGGCTTCTTTGGTAATTCTATCCTCCTTATGATTTTAATATCTCTAACACTCATCTCTTCCAGTTCATAAGTTACAGACATGTTCCTTTTCCATCCAACTTCTTTCCTTTAATAAAGTTTTCCTATTGGCTTCAACAGTTTTGCAATAAACATCTGCAGTTAGAGAGGGAGCATCCTTGCTTTCAGAAATCACAGATTTTTATCTCCAGTTGTACTACAAGATCCCATTCTAGGCCTCTGGCTGTATCTTTTCCTGTGCAGTGTGGGGCACTGGTTCCTGTAGAACCTATCAATCTCTGGTGCAAACTCACTGGTGCCACACATTCTGCTCACCTGCCTCAGCAGGGCTTGAGTGTCCTACAGGTGAGGCCATTCCTCCAGTCTCAGGCTCAGGGACACTTTCTGTAGCTGGAGAAGTAGATGGGTGCATCTGCTCTAAGGAACTGAATCCTGCTCCTAGGACTCCAGCTTGACAGAAGTGCCCCTTCTACTGCCTCCAGCTCTGCAGATGGTACACACTCCATAGCTTTTGATTATACTGTCAGTAATATATGCATAACTGATAGAAAAATGGATTCTGGAGGATGGTAGGTCTTATTATTCTTTGGATTTGTTTATAGTAAATACCTCTCTCTTTCCTAGAATTATTGCTGTCATATTTAGTACTAAAATTACAGACTAAGTGGTGCAGCAAAGTATTTCTATGACATTCAGAAATAACAGAGTACCAGACTCAAAAGACATCAGTCTAAATATACTGAGCTGCAATATGTTCCAGCAATTCAGTCCTTTCAATGTGCCTATTGCAATAGGACTGAATTGGGCTGTGATGGGAGTAGGAAAAGGATGAATGTTGTATCAGTGTGTGGTGAAAGATAGTCTTGTAGAAGAGGGATTTATTAGACCTGTGAGTGAAGGTGAAGACCTTTTTCCCTGCTCTGCTACAGATTACAAGTGCAAACTCAGACAAAGCAATGTAAAATACCACTGATTTTAGTGGCCTAAGCCAGAAGGGCGAGTTCTGGAAAAGGATGTGGCATTTTAAAGCATGATCAGCCAGATACATTGCTTCTACTTCAGCTATTTATACCTATTCTGAGGGCTCTCATCCACCCCTTTTCCCTTGAAACCTCATCTTAACCTGCTGCTGCTTACCCTCTTCCTTTTTTCAGGGGTAGTTAGGTGCTGAGAAAGAGGTCTTAAGAGGTAGGATGTTTTCAAAATAGAGGCCTTAGTGCTGAACTCAAAGGCACAGATCAATAGCTGTTGAAAACTCAGGTTGCTGCCATATTTTGCTGCTTCTCCACAGATTCCCACTAAGTGCCCAAGAGTGTCAAAAGAAGAATAATGTACTAAGCAAATCTCATTTTAGTTCTTTTACATCATTCCCCTAACTGTTCCAATACTCTTCCAGGGATTAGGCAAAGTCATATTAACCTGGACTTTTTTTGGAAACAAACCTCAAAGAAAATGTTTCCAGGTCTGGCACAAGAAATGTTTGTAATGCTGTTAGCAATTACATTTTATGAGATTATTCTCTGAAATAGGTGACTCAGACCTTGTGTTGGCTGTAGTTTTGGGACAAGACACGAATTCTAATTTTTTATGAGTTCACCTGAATTTATTGAATGTAAGAAAACGCTTGTCTGGTAGAGTCACAAACACACACAGACAGGGACTCTCTCAGGAGCTGATCTTCCAGAGGTCAAAATGTCCCTTTAACAGTTCACATGCACTGTCAGAGAGGGCTCTCAGTAAACCATTCTGTCTTTGTCTAAGGGTTTGGAGAGAGGTACTCTTTCTGTCAAATACATGTAAGCTAACTAAATCTATTCTGATACTGTGTCTTGGCATGAAATCCTCTGTAAAGGCTATGATTTCTTTTTCAAAATGAGATCTGCCACACTTCCATTTTCTGTATACCTTTTGATTACAAATTAAAGGAGGTTCAGGAAAAAAATCTAAGCAAATTTTTCAGTTTTGTAGTTTGAAAAAATTCTATGTACACCCAGACAGATAAAAGTTGTAACTAAACATTTCATTTCATTTCATCTAGCCTCTCCATCCTTCAAGCCTCCCAAGGCAGCAAAGTAAATACACAGGCAGTGTGGATAACACTGTTCCAAGTAGCTGTGAAATGAGTCCACTGTGTACAGTACTAAACAATTCAAATGACCAGAACTGAATATTGTGTGCAGGCATCTGGCGGGCTGTGAGCTGTGGTTGTCTTACCATGCTCTTTTCTTCCTTAATTTTTTCCACTTGTGTAACCTGAGTCCTGTGCACTCTCTTGAACCAGGTGCTCTACCAGTTTGCATTGCAGTTATCATGGTGAGGCTGTGGCCCTGGTTTTGAGGCCCCCATGTCATTAAAGTAGTGAAGATTAATAAGCCAGAAGTATTCCTGTCCTGCTCCTGTTTCTTTCCTTCCTGAAGCAAAAGCAGTCATGAGCTAAATGTCTTTATCATTCAGGCAGATAACAAATTGGAAATTTAATAGAATGATAAGCTATTTCCAGAAATAAAGCAATTAATGTATTTTATGTTCTTTGATTACTTTTCCATTCTGTGGACACATTTGGGGTGGCAAAATCAGAAAGGTGGAGTCAGTGTTTGGGGATAAGACAGGTTCTATTTAATTTTGCTTTATTTTCAAATATTTCAGGGTTCTCAAGGGATTACTAGTTCACATCCTTATTGTGCATCTTTATGAGGGTACAATAAGAGGATTGGAGAAGCAAAGTGAGCTTTAGAGGCAGTTAAAATTTTGAGTGCCTCCTTCCTTTCACTGATTATCTTACCTTGATGGGCAAGTCCAGCTATCCAGGTTGCTGGCTGGGAGGAACAGCCCCATAGACTCTGGAAAAGCTCAGGGGCAAGGATGAGGGAAGGAGATAGTCCAGGTCATGGGCTAGACTGGAGAAGCAAAGAGTGAAACAAAAAGCCATTTGACAGAAAAAGATTTCCTATAAAATGACCTTCCCACGTAATGGGATACAAATATTTCACTGTCTGCTTTTATCCCTCTGAGCTGTACTAGGAATTTAACAATTCCTCCACTTTTCAAAGATGGACATGTCAGGCACAAGTTCGGTATTTCTTTAATTAGATGATTATTAGCCAAGACTGCATGAAATTTGTGGGTGTGTGATCATGCAGTTTATGCCCAAAATATACCATCAGTTTTTCTGGAAATGCTTGGTATTTTTTTTAGTATTTCATGAGATTGTTAGTAGTCATCCACCTCACATGATTAGTCCAACAACAGACTAATTATTCCTGCCAAAACAACACAAAAATACTACACTGGCATTCTTAGGAACACTTTGGATATCCATGTGCAAAATCTTGTGCTTCTTTGGGCCCTCTTATTTTTCATGCTTTCCCTTTTTAGATTTTGCTTATGGATATAATTATTAAAATTGGCTCTGAAAAACTAGCAGGAGATTAGCTGCATATTTGAATGGTTTTATTCAATGAAGATCAATTTACTAATTTTTAAATTAATTTTCTTTAGTGCTTCCAACCATTTGGAGAGGATCCATTATTATAAATGATTTAATCAAAGTACTGTATTATGAATGCAATATTTAATTAGCAAAGATATCAGGTAAACTGTTACAGTATTTCATTATAATTATAAATCTACATATAGTTATATTAAAACTAGGAAGTCAGTAATCAGCATAGTGCTGCAGCAATCTGCGATGTGTATCTGTTCTTATAAAAGATGTAATTTGAGGTTATTTATGGTTTCAGATTCTCAGATTACATAGACTAGTGAGGAACTGCAGGAGTTTGGGCCAACAAAAATTTTTGCTGATAACATGTTAAGGATTAAAATACTGGGGAAAAAAAAGAAATTTAAATATGCTTCTTTCAAATTAAATTAAAATTTAATTTAATTAAGTTCACTAGTAGTAATCAGTAATGACCATATCACGGTAACAAAGATTTAAACTAAGAAGTAGAACTAACCACAGTTCAGAAACCATTGATACTTTGAAAAACGTTAAACCCACAACTAAAAAACCCCACTCCTACTAACTTTTGCCATCTCCACAAATGTTCATGTTCATAATATTAAGTAAATAGAAAAGTTCTTGCAGATTTGCGGCCTAAAAATGCTCTTTGCTAAATTCTATTCATCCTTTACAGTTTTCATGGAACTACTGCTGGGTTCTACTTCGCTGAGTAAAGACTGGACCTTGTCACAGTCTTCTTGGTCAAAGTACAGAGTGACATTATGAACAACAACTTGCAAATAGCCAGAATGCAAAAGCCAGACTAGGATTTCATTATGGAATTTTTTCTGTTCAAAGCAGAAGCTCATCATATTCCTGGAGAACTGATATGACTGGAGGTTTTACCTTACGGACTCCCTGTTAGGGCACAGGTTATTCTGTGATTTCAGGAATTCAGAAACAGAGATGATGTTACACACCACAGCTCAGTCCCCTGTGCAAATGCATGAGTACAAGGGTTTCCTGTTACAGTCTGTTCAGCTAGGAAGGGCTGCTGTTTAGTAGCATAACATATGTTCTCTTGTTTACATCAAAACAAATATACCCAGAGCTAGACTGAACCAGGGGCTCCTGGGAGAGTACTTGACTGAATCTTGAAATGTAGCAACTGGTTCCAGAATGGATATTGCAGTTCTCTGGAGTACAGCTGTCAGTTAGCTGAGTTTGCCTTTCACTCTTTGCAACTTCTTGACATAAATTAAATTTCTGAAAGGTAGGGGTTGGACTTCAAGAGAAAACTAAAGGCTAAGAAAGATGAAAGAAGGTGAGAATTGATTTACTGATTCTTGATATGGTAGTTGAGCTTTACACATGCTTATTAGCAAACAAGAAACGAACTGATGTGTATCTTATTGGGTTCTTGTAATTCTCCTGAGATAGGGCCAGTTACAGATGAAAATATATTGATGAGTTTATGTGCTAGAGAATTTTAGTCTAGTGTTTCACATAATTAAATCCTAACAGGATAAAAGAACAGCACTGCTCCCTAGAGATATGGGTGGGTGCAAACTGCTGATATCTATGTACACTACACACCACTGACTGCAAGACAAGGCTCAAAGTAACTGGGTAGAAGTTCTAATAAAGCTGTCTTCTCCCTGGATATTTGAGAAGACTTTTATATATCTATGATTAAACAATTGTCTCACATTTCTTGTCAAAACCTCCACCATCCCAAACTCAGTGAAGGAAAAGGACTGATTGAAGGAATTAAATAATGCTTTGAAATTAAGCAAAAATCTATCTAGAGGTAGCACACATATTCTCCAGATGACAATGATTCAAATGAGCAAGAAAGACATTTATTGTAAGACTGCTTTAGGGTATTCCTTCTCAAGACATATCTTGAGAGATTTACACCTGAACCCCTGAAGGACATCATGTTGTCCTCCATCATGCATGGCTCCCCATGCATCTATGGGGAAAACTGGGAATGCAGAACCAGATTTCACTGAAGAATACTGAGGTGGTGTCGGGGTGTTCACTCAGAGCCGACGGCTCTATCGCCGGCCAGCCCAGATGCCGCGACAGACGTTTGCAAGGGTCAGACCGCGAGCAGCGCAGGCAAGGCTGACTCCTGTGGGTTCTTGTCTTATCAGGGGCTCGGGTGAGCGATGGAGATTCGACAGGCAGTGGAACGAAAGGAGGAAACAATTCCAGATGAACAGAGGGTTTATTACAAACACCTCTCCAGCCCGGGACTGTTCAGGGGGAGGAGGGTGCAGGGGGTTTTTGTCAGGGGCGAGTCGGGGGAGGGCAAAGGGAGTGGTCAGTCACTGCTGGCCAACCAGGGCAAGTTGCTAGGGGACCCGGGGGTAGGAGAACATGACTTGGACTAATCAGGAGAAAATAGGAGGGATTTACAAAGGCGGGAAAAAATAACAGATAACTAACTGTGTGCCGCATAACAGGTGCAGGTGCAGACAGGAGTCATGTGAGTTAAACAAAGGGACCATCAGGGGAGTGGGGTACAGAGAACCAAACGAGTACAAAAATATACAAAGCATAACCGATTAAATTAATACACTGCCACAAGGTGGTTTATGTGTCTTGAGTGCAAATATCAAGTATTGGAACTTAATTTTGTGGTCAGAGAGGAAGTAACACTGGTGATGACTCAAATCACAGTCTTGTCTGCTCCCTGCTAGCAGGGGCTCACACCAGGTCTGTCTTGCAAAATCTCTTTGAAGCCTTGCACATTCATCCACAGATTCTTCAGGTAACAGGCAGCTCTTCCACTTGGATTATGAGTAATACCTGCACAAAAATGGCACCTTTGCAATTGTAATGAAGTTAGAGCAGTGCAGACCTCTGATCATACTCATTTGGCAGTATCAGGGCAAGCATAAACACATAAACCCTGAACATGAGGTTTGCCATGCATTTTGTGGTAGTTGGTAACACACTGCTTATCTGTATGTCATATAATCCTATCTGTGACTCAAAATTTAGAGGTATGTATATATAAAGCTGAGCAGCATGCTACAAATCAATACAGATACATGTGAAGCAGTACACAGAGTTTACCACATAGTACATAGATTTTTACCACAAGTTAGCAGCAGTCTTTACTTCTGCTCTTGATCTGATCTGACAGAGTGAAAAGAGCTGTTCACAAACCATTCACATATTCACAGATACATCTCACAAGTCTACTTGAAAGAATGTGCTATAATCAATGCCATGCACTTGCACCTGTCAGCCATGAGATGAAAATAAATCTGAAGGCTGCCAATATCTTTATGTACAACTATTTGCCCAGCCACCGTGAGATGTTGTTCTGCTGTCTTATTTCCTCTTCATCTCCAGCAAAGAGAGCAAGAAACAACTGTTTTCATAAAAGCAGAGCATTCAGGAAAGGCTGCCTACACATGCAGGCTGACTAAAGTATGAGTTTGTTGGTCACAGTTTATTTTGAAACACAGAGAGAGGCCACTCAGTAAAAATTACAGTATTAAAAGGCAATTTAAGTCTTAATTTTTTTTCTTTAGTGTTTTGCTTTCCAAATTTTATGAAATACAATCAGAAATAAATTTCTTACTTTTTTATATTACATCAAGTGCAATCTCAGTCGACTGACTGAGATGGAGCTGGAAGGCAACAGAAGGCAATGCCAATTAATTTTTTGAGGTGTTTTCAGAACCTGTTGAAGTTCAGCATTATTGTTATGCTTTTCAAAACTTCCATTCTTACAAGGCAGTTCAGAAAGGGAACAACAGCAAGAAAGGTTCCTAAGAAATGATGATTTTTTTATGCCATATTTTTAAATAGTCTGTCAAACTTTGCTTTTCAGTCCTTGAAAATCCAGCCAGCATCTTTGTAGTATTCAAGTGCCATATTCTAGAAAGAAACTGAATTATGTCCAAAACCCATACTTCCACAGTGGAGCACTCTGCAATAAACTGTTCCCTCAAAAGTTGCTGGCAAACCTTTCCAGACTGTAACCCTTTCCCAATAAAGACTGTCACAAGAAGGAAGTATGAGAACCAAACATCAGTTCTGGAGCCAGTCTTGCCAGAAGTTCTGTCTTGTACTTGATGCTGGTTTAGTATATCAAGCTGCTCTTTTATTGCACTTCACATTCTACCTCTGAAAAATTGATGTAGAAACTTTCTCTGCTTTTTCCAAGACTAAAATGTGAACCAAGCCTAGAAAAGTAGCCCTAAACTTTATGGCTTATGAGATGTGCCTTAGTCTCATGTCACTGCAGCAGCTTCCGTGTGCCATGAGAAAGCTGGTGCCCTGGGGTCCCTGCTGAAACTCCTTCATCTGCCATTCCCACCCTAGGAATGACTGGAGAGACCTCAGCAAACGACCCCAAAATTTCCTCATAAATGGAAAGCTGCAAATTGTTCCTGTATGTATCCCAGAGGAAGGCAGAGGTGTCTTTGAAGTTGTCTTTGATCAGCCATTTTCACGCCTTTGCACATTTTGGTCTTTCTGAGAAACTTAATGCCATCAACGCCACTGTGCCGCTTTCCACGTTCCAAGTCCCACTGTGTTCCTAATGCATTGTTGCTGAGAACAGACATATATCTGTGAAAAGAAGGGTAAACTGTCACAAAACATACAGTATATAACTACAATGTAATGACTCTAGCACTATTAAATAATAATAATGTACATTGACGAGTCATGCATTTTCTGTATTTATGTAAATTATCTGTAAAATACGGGAATAATAGACCTTGTTAATGAATACTGAGAAATGTAGGCTGCTATTTGTTCATTTTTTCCTGCAACACTCCTAAAAATGTCATTCTAATGAAAATAGTTTCCACTAGGAAGATAGTAGGCCAGGTAAAAGGAATGAAAAATTCCTCAGCTCAAAATTATTCTCAGGGATATTGGAAATCTTTGCTAGAAAAGCAGGTTCTGTGGTATAGAGTCTTTTTTTAAAAAAAATTAACTGTCTTTTTTACTGCAAACTAGAAATTGTTGCTAAACCCTTTGAAAATAGTCTGGTGACGCAACACAGCCATTTTTTTTTCAAGAGTGATCTGTAGGTAGCTCATTTGAGGGATTTAATATCATTAAGCTGCATTATAGTAAATTGCTATAATTTATTTTTTGTTTTCTGAAAAACTGTGTATACAGTTAAAGAATGTAAATATATTTCTAGTCTGACATAACTGGCAATGACCCATTCTGTTATTTCAAATGTTGTTTGGGGTTTTTGTATCAAATGTTTTTTCTGATTCATGATTTTGAGGTACAGTGCCAATTTTTGAAATAAAAGTATGCAGCAACATATACATTTCAATAATGTTCTTATAGGGATAGCTTAATCAGGTTTGGAACATACTACTTACAAACAAAAAAGAAAAGGTAGAAAGACTGCATATCTTTGCTAAGAATAGGATGAAAGAGGTTCTAATCTGAGTCAGGACAGAATGATCATAAGTCCCCTACTGAGCATGTGCTAAACACAAGTCTTAGCCAGTCCTCATTGCTGCAGCTCTCATCATTTCTATGAATTATAAAATATTATTGAACCAATTTAGATGGTCTGATTCTCATGACTGTAGGACTGTAGCATAGCAAGGACAAATATGAGCCCTCAAGTGAGGGCAATGTGATTTTATTTTCAAACAAAATCTGTTTTACTCATTCACACTTTCATAGCACACATTCACAAAGACACAGGTTACACATGCCCCAGTTGTCTTCAGCACACAGACACACATTGTACCCAGGTTGTCTGTCCAGGCTTTCTTGACGTTGCTTGGAGGATAAGGAATGGAAGTCATTGGCTTCTCCTCCCTTCTCCTTGCTGCTTCTTAGCTTGGAAACCCCCAGCACCATGTGTACACTGGTTTTTGTATGATTATATGGGTCTCTTGTGCCTCCTACTCTGTCACTGTCTTCTCACCACCATCTCTAAATGCACCGAGTCTTTGTTTCACACTGCTCATAGGCTGCCTTTGTTTTAGAATGTCCCTTCTTTCAGTCTGTCCTTGGTTTCCTTGGTGCTCGGTGCCCTGAGAAGATGCACATAAATTACTTGGAATCTTGGTGACTGCTGCACCTCTCCTGGAAGTTGTCCATTCCAGTGCTTCTAAGCCCAGATATTCCCAATCATTCTCCATTCAAGTGACCTTAACATTTCTATGGCAGATGATTCTCCAGTGCATCCTGAGAGGTTCTCAGGCTGCATTGCTGTCCAGTGTAGAGCAATGTAGGCAGGTTGCTGGCTTTGGAGTTTAAACTCAATGTAGCAACAACATTTAAATTCACAAGAACAATAATGATTCAGACTAAGAGAGAAAAAAATTAAATAGTCAGATGCCTTGCATTCCCCAGTTGCCTATCATAAGGATTTTCTCTTTGTGTTTCAGCTAATAGTATCACAGTTGCAGGAGGCAGCAATTAAGGGCAGCAAGTAGTAGGAAGTAAACACCACTGGAGTGACCTGCTGAATTTGTATTTGTTGCCCTAACAGGGAAGTTGTATACAACTTCACATGACTGTATTTCTAACCATACAGGTGACACAGATTTTGGGGCTATTCTTTTGGACTGAGTCTTTGACTTGGACAAGCTCTAGTTTAATGATTTTTAATTTGTAAATATTGGTTTGGAATGTACTAAAGCACCCTGAAATATCAAGGAAGGGCAATGCTTGTAGTGCGTGTTGCTGTTGTTCCCCAGTAGAAGATCTTTTGCAGTTTCATCATAACCATGATATGATGTTCATGAAACCAATAAAGAAATGCATAGATTGTGTAAGAACAGACATTTAAATGTATTATTTTTTATTATCCTAAAATAAAGATTTAAAAGAGAATGTGAATGAATTGTGTCCTACAAGTACCTGTTTGTCTTGCTGAGTGTGAAATGAAAGATGAGTGTATAGCCCAGATATCACCTGGAAGCTGTAGTGTTTTTAACATTCCCATTTTTAAAAAGAATATTAACATGAAAAGGCCAGACTTTTCAAGTGTTATTCAGAGAGGGACATTTAATATTCCTTGGCCCATCTCTTACCTTCAGGCATCCTTTGAGAGTGTCTTTGCAGACAGAAGATGCTGAGGAGGAAAGAATGTGTTCTCATAATATTCTAAAAAGACCAGGAATAAACTTATTAGCATAATAATCTCAGCAGAGTTGCTTTGTGTTCCAAATCTTAAATTGCTAATAAGTGTTAACACTTATTATGAGAACATAACAGCTACCAAAATAAAAGAATCATTTTCTTTTTTTTTTTTTTCAATACTTTTCCTCTGAGAGAAATGTATGTTTTGCTACCTGCACTTCAGATAAAGCAGCAGCTTTCTATTTGCTTACTACTGTAATTTGTATCACAAGTGATATCAGACCAGTTCCAAGAAGGGCTTTTATTGAAGGGGATTGTGCTTCTTCTAACATCTGATTACTCTGAATTTCTGAAGCACCAAATGCAAAGGATTGCTGCCTAGATGTTACTTGTGTTCATGCTGACCTGATCTTTGATCTCTTGAATGGTGGCATTGAAGCAAATATGTATTCTTGGCAAGTGAAAGCCTCTTTAATATGTCACAATGTCAAAATTCAGACTGAGGGTCAGGTTTATTATGTTGATTAATCATCTTCATTAAGAATTAGGTTACACCTGCACACTTATTTCTGGGTGAGGACAGCATCAGTTGTCTCACAGAGGGAGAACCTTTGGGATGCAGAAGTGACTCAGACTAACCACACCTGCCAGTCTAATTTGCCTGCTCTTGATAAGGAATTTTTTGCAACCCCGAACACGAGTGGGTTTTTTCCCTCACCTAGGTCAGGACATTGCTGCTGGTCCACTGAAACGCTCTAGCTGAGTCTCCAAGTTCCACACTCAGCTGTTTTACAAGGCAATGGTTTGAATGTGTCTTTTCTGCCTGTGTCTGAGCAGTGATGTACCAACACCACCAGCATGACAAAAACTAGAGCTCTAGGTTTTCACAGGTGGCATTAAATATGAAAGCAAATGAAAAAGCAAGGGATATAAAGAGCAAGAGATATAAAAATTTTAGTTGTATTAGAGCCTCATACGTTTGCCAAAATCAAGTGTTGCCACACAGGTTTTCCTGCCACTGAGATAATGGGAGCCTGTTGTGAGAGCCAACTTTTAAAACTAATTTGCATTGCATTCCTGTTATAAATTTCTAGGCTATTACATTTGCCAAGGTTTTGCTTGCTATGAAACCAGTGCACTGACCTCCTGTTAGGAATTCCAGGGCTAATTATGTCCCTGTCTCCTGTGCAATATAGCAATAAGGGATGGGTAAAATAAAATCACAATTATTTTATGAGTAGGTAAATTCATGGGCATTTGGCATAAAAATTATTTGGGATAGGATACATACCATAGCTATGATACAGTAACCAAGATGATGAACTAGCATGATTTATATTTTTATTCTGAAAAAATTGATTTAGCCATTTCCTTTCTTGGCCAGGAAAATCCTCCAGTGTAAAATGAGTGGGTTACAACATGCTTGACATTTCCAGGGGAATGCAGAAAGGGGTTTGGGAAATAGCAGCCTCCATGTACAGCTTCATTTCAGAGTTTGTATTTAAACCCCAAGGAATATTTTTAATGATTGCTCATTATACATTCATTAACCATAGTACTGTAGAATGGTTTTGTTTGAAAAGGACCTTAAAGATCACCCAGTTTCACCCCCCTCTTTAGTCAGGGACACTGACTAAACCAGGTTGCCCAGAGCCCCATCTAACCCGGCCTTGAACACTTCCAGGGATGGGTCAACCTGAACAAGCATATTCTTAGTGAAATTAGGGTTTAATTATGAGGCCAGGCACTCTATAGGTTTTGTACCTTAGCCTGTCTGGTTTTCTCTTGAGTTTAAAAAGTGGGTGTCTGCAGTGCTGATGCTTTCGTGTATGGGAGTAACTCCCACTCACTTAGGGTAAAGGATGAGCATCTGTCCTGTTGTATTTTAAATTGTTCCTGTTCTGTGTCTCCAAGGCAAGGATTCCATGTGGAACTGAAGGACAGGCTCTTTGCTAAAGGTTGCAGCATTGATTTGTTTAAAAAGGCTTTGACATTGAACTTGGTAGCTTCTGAAGAGTACAATTTGGTTGGACAGATGTACTGACATGAAACTGAATAAAGCACCTAAGTGTATTTCATAAACCCACTGAAGCAGGATTTCTGTGATGGTGATTCACTTTAGCCTGGACATACAGGAAATACAGTTATCTGATTGATAACTGCATAACTGCATTTATAAATAAATTGATCTTGAGACTCTGACAGATGAATTAGAAAAAAAATGTTAGTGAGAAAGAGCCTAATAAAAAATGAATGTTTTTAGTAACTCTCTTCAGCTCTCTTTGATCTGCTGCCAGAAAGAAAGTCCTCTCTGTCTCGGTCTGGGTCCCCTGTGTGTGAGAGGCTCCCCATCCCAGTTGCAGTGGTACCAATCCACATGATGATCAGCCCAGGGTGGCCTCACTGTTTGCATTCATTTCCGTGGCGTGGACGGCAACTTTTACTCTCCTTATACAACTTCTTTCTGGTACTGCTTGTTATGGCAAGAAGCACTGATAAGCTGCTTCCATATAGGTGTGAATTTATACCATACACAGATGCTCAGCCCTAGTGATGGCTCCAGGCTTCTCCATCACACCATGCAGAAGAAACAACATCAGGAGGCAAATTTTCTAGATAAGGAAAAGGAGATCTCAGCTGGTTCCCAAAAGTACTGGATTGTCCTCTTGTCCTTGAGGCCCCTTATGATGTGTATCCCTTTTTCCTCCATGTATGAAGTGATGTAGGTGATCTGGGCCATTATTTCTCTTGCCAGCAGTAGGAAGGACTGCACATCAGAACTTGAGTCTTTCTCATATAGTCCACACAAAGGAGAAAAAATCATTTGTGTCAGGATTAGAAATTCACACTTAGCTGCACTAGCTCAGATCTGTTTCCACTACTCTGCTGGCTTGTCTGCACCTTTTACCAGCAGAAATCATTTCAGAGGAAGCAATGGTTACTATCCTCCAGAAAAACAGTTTAAGTGGGCCAGAGGCATACAAAAAGCCTGTGCTAATTTTGGTCATTTTGTGTCCAACAGGGCAAGAGTCTTGCTGATGCCTGTGCCTTGCTCTGCAACTTGTACCAGAACCTCTGTATGCACAATGTAAACTGGATTCTTTCCTCTAGGATTAGTCCCAAAGCTCTTTTCACAATCATTCCCTGTGCCCTTCCCAGGCTTATCAAAAAATAAGTTTTTGTATGGTGTGAGACTGTTAAATCAAATAAGACCAGAATATTCACTTCTTCTAAAGAGTATACTGGAACATTTTTCCACAGAGGGATAGAAAACAGATTATGCAATTCCTTGCACTGCATAAAATACAGAAGTGCTATTTGTAACAGATGTTTAGTTAATTAAAAGATTATTATTTAGTGATAATTTTAATATTCTCTGGTCTTAGTTTTAGGGGGTTTTTCAAAATTCATGATTACTTTTGAACAAATGTCCTTGTAAATGTACAAAAATTACCACCTTTCCCAACATCATTCCTTCCTCAGTCAAAACCTCTAGCTGGCATTGTGCCCCAATATCCTACCCTGAAGTAGCCTATTGCTCTCCTTCTGCAGAAGGAATTGTGAAAACTTTAAGACTGTTGCATTATAAAAAACTACGTGTGGTTTGTATGCTCCATCCCAAGACTGCAAGTTCCTTTCATTTTTCACAGTGGCTCAGATAATGAAGGAGATACTGTGCTTGTTTCTATATGAAAAACCTATTAACACTTCTGCACAGAGTACAGAAAGCTGCAATTCAGGTCTTAGGCTGACAAATATTACCTCACTTCTTCTGTTCCATGCACACTTACAAAGGGGGTTACACTTGTCTTGAGAATAATTTCTAAATCTGTAGATGCCAAAGACACTGGAGACCTAAACTGTTTCCCCTCATTCTGACAAAATAAATGGTAATTAATCATTTGAGTGGTATTTTGCAGCAGTGCTAGCCAAGGACATTTGCTGTGCTTGAGAAAGTATGAAGTTCCCCACACAGCTCTTTCCAGAATACACAAGATTTTACATCTAGGGTCTAGTCCCCTCTTCATACCTTTTGTTCTCTAACTGTATCAAGGATGTAGGATATACTGGTCTTGCATGACTCATACAGAAAGAAGGAAAGGTGAGAAATCACTGGAGAAAGCCTGAATTGACAAGGAAGCTTGCAAATACCAATTTGACTTTTGTTTTTAAATTTTATTCTTCTTGGGTGTACCTGTTCATGATACCAGTATGGCACACCACTGGAATTAGCCTCTTTTTAGAATCTGTAAAAAAAAAGTATGTATGGATTGATCTGTGTGGAAAGAGAGAACAACATATTCTTTGGTGGGAAATATCTGTCACCACAATGGAGAAGGCATTCTGCTATCAGCATTCATAACTTCAAAGAACTATTGTGTACCTGAATCCTGTGTATTTTCTCCAAGAGTGCAATTTTTAAAATAATTGCACCAGAGCTACCTAATGTATTTTTAGGCATCACAAAGCAAATGTTTATCTCTGAAAGTCCCTAAATAGTGTTATAATGATGTAAATTTCAGTGATTTAATTCCTCAAATGTGTTTAGTGACCAGAATCTCTAGACAGACTGCTGTATATAACCAAGATATGTATCTCTCTCTGACTGTCTTTACCAGGCTTTCTTTTTGAAATTGCAGTTGCTCTTAGGTTTACTTAAAAATAATCCTTTCCTTCTATTTTCAATAGAATATAAAAAATTTACATAGTTTCAATAAAAAATAAACCTGAAGGCAGAAATGGTAGTCCATGCATTAGAATTTAGAAAGCTCAGGTGAAATAGCTTTAACTACCAGTACCAATAGGGTGTGTTTGATGCTATTATCTGATGAAAATTTATCAGTAGAGGACAGTATTAATTTTTACACTACCTCATTCCCATTTTAGTATTTTTTTTTTCAGTCTTAAAGCTGGTTACAGAAGTTTTTCCATTGTATTTTGCTAACTTATCTTCAAGTGAGGTGTAATGTTCTATTCAAGTCATAGATAGTAAAGTGAAAAAAATACTTAATTTGCATCCAGGAAAACAAAACCAGCTTATCTTCTGTGCTGGCTTTAAAATCATAACTGTTCCTTTTTGGTACTGTAGTATCAAAATCTGCAGGCTTTTCCATTCTGTCTCTTCAGAACAAAAATTTATTTCCATATCTGACAGTTAACTTTGGTGAACTGCCAATACATGAGCTTGGGTTCTGAACCAAAATTTCAAGAAATAGCCCAATATTCATATAGACTCAGATCCCGCATACCTGGAGACAGCTTTACCCCATGATTTTAGCAAATTGTGGAATTTAAAATCTCTTTTGGCTTTAGAACATGTGTTGGGCTTTGTTGGAACTTCAGGTTGTGCTTGTGAACTTATTCCCAAGGTCTCATTATTAAATTTGATTTGAGCAAGGCATGAATGTTTGTATGGACAGTGCTGTGTGCCTCAGCTCGGAAATGCAATTACCAGGGAGGATGTTTGAGCTAGAAATCCATGACGAGTAAAGAGATTTGTCCTTTTGTCAGCTGTGCTCTCTGCAGGAGGCTGCCCTTCTCTTTGCAGCAGCCTTCTTTTTCTCTGTCTGCTTCAAACTTCTTTTCATTGAAATCAATACCAAATGTTGACTTTGTTTGAACAGTACTATTGGCCCAAAGTAACGTCGAAGTTAGATCAGAAAAAATATTGCTTACAACTTCAAAATTTATAGTAACTTAACAGTTGTTACATTTAATTTACATTTATGGGGCAATGGAGATGTTTATTCCTATTCCATCAGCAGTATATAATATTAACGACTTAGTCTTGGAATTAAGCCTTGAAGCCACACTCAAAAACTGAGCTACTTCAAAATATCTTTCATTTAAAAATCTTTTTAATTGCATACATTGATTCACACAAAAATAAATAAAATAATGATTTATCCCAGAAAATTTTGCCTATTTCAGATATTTTAAGTCTCACAGTCTGTATTTCACTATCTCAAATTGTCATTTGTTATGAATGCTGCAATTCTATACCTAAAGTCCCAGACTGAGTTTATTTATTTAGCTACAGACATCTGCTTGAACCACTAGCCTCTACCTTGGCACAAAAATTCCCAGTGAGACCCCATTGTACCCACTGCTGACAGTATCACTTTTTTTTACAATGGTTAAGTCCTGTGCAAACAGAAGGATACAGACTTGCTGCCTGAAAAGTCACAGTGCTGTTCATCCAAAAAATTGAGTACTACAAAATAAGCATTTTTTTTCCAAGGAACTGTCACTGCAACTGTTAGAAAAGGGACCCCATGTTAAATAAAGATGGAGCACTGGTGAGTTTTGCTAAGAAGGATCTATGCATTGCTGAGTATCCAGCATCCAGACCAGCTCCAATACAATATCATCACTTCATTATCTTTCCTTTGAAAATAAAAGCTGAAATGAAAATGCAGTGGAATGAGAGTTAAAATTACAGCACCAAATATAGGTCATTGATTTTCAACACATCTAAACAGAAATTTTATAAAATAATTCCAAAGTCCCTTAATAGGCAAAGGGGGGTTTAAGCTCTTTTGTATATCTGCTGGTAACTCCTTAACTATCTCACCAGAGCAGAGCAATTTGATAGTTCAATAGCTAGATTAATAACAGATCAATATATAGAGAGAAATTATTGAGATCAATAGATTTAGAGAGAAATTAAAATAAGGTACACCTTGTAGAAACAGGAAAAAAACCCCTTAAATAACCATAAGCCGTTACTTTTAGTGTAGCAACAAGACCGTTCTCTTTTCCAGAAGAGACAAAAAATTATAATCTTCCAAGTAGAATCTTTATTTTCATCTCAGCTTTGCTTCATGTTTTTATCAGCAGCATTTGGTCACATAGAAACAAATATTTTCTAGTCTTTCAGGTAGTCAAGATATTAGTCCAGATTTGCATGATATATATGGTACTTTTACCTTAAATGAGAACCTAAATTCATAAAATGAAAAGTGCGACATAAAACCAGTTAATTTTTTAATGAACTCAAACAGCTAATTTTGCTATGGTACATGACTAATACTTTCCTTGCTAGTGAGGGACTGAAATATTATTACCTAGGGCTGGAGTTTAGAGCTTTGGCACTGCTCTAATGTAATTGGGTCTTTCCCAGGAGCTCTTCTATACAGGCAGGACCCCTGAGTGCAGCACCTTTCCATGCTAAGACAAAACACAGAGATTTATTTTATATGTATATTTCAGAGTGTCTTTAGTTAAATGTCCTGCACAATAGTTCTGAAGCTCTTCCACCCTGGTACACAGACAACTGACCACTGTCAAGCCACTGTTGATCCCTTTGTGGGCAAAGAATTTAAGAAGGGAGCTGTCCCATCCAGCAATAGGAGAGAGCAGCCCTCTCCTATTACATGCACATCCATTGACATCAGGTAAGAGACATCAGATGTCGTCAGAAGCCACAGCACCCTCTGCCAAACTGTTCAGGGTGTAGATGGCCTTCTGCTGCTGGTCTGCTGCTTTGCCTCCAGAGGGTCTGTGGATGCACAGATCCAAAGGGATAGCACTCAGTATGGTCTAGGAGTCACTCACTTCAGAAAGCTAACACAGGATACAGCACCCCTGTGCCATGCCTGCATCTCTTGAAAGATGAACACTTTAAACCAGGTAAACGCTGTGTATTCCTCTTGAACACAGGAATATTGGCAGTGCCAGGATATAAGTATGTGTTGCATCATTTTGGCTGAACCATCAGATTGAGGAGCTGGTTCAGTATCTTTTATCAGACTAAGGAGCGGGCTCAGTATCTGTTAGAAGAAGTCCTAGTAGTAGCTGGGGCCTAGTTTCAGGAGCTGCAAGCATCTGTCTTCCCATCATCATCTTGCATGACTTATGCATCTGAATTTCCCTGTGGAAGTCAGTGTGTTGGCTTTAGCCCAGTCCTTTCTGATTAAGTAAAAGCAGCTCTTGGCAAGGATTCTACTTTGTGTTTGAAGTCCTCTCCTGACTTCTGCAGTTTGTCAGCCAGAAAGTAATAAGTGTTCTGTCTTTTATGCTGCCTTTCATGTCAAAGGTAATGTTCATAGCTCAGCTCATGCAGATTTTTTTTCCACATACATTCTACTTTCCCTGGCAGAACTCATAAAAGTAAAGCCAGGTTTGTGCTACTAATGATCAAAGACCAAGTTAATGATCTAGTTACAGATATCAAAACTTTTGAGTCAAAATCTAGATGCCACTGAGAAAGTGATACCAAGAGCAGGATTCAAGGTCTTCCCTTTAGCTTAATTGTCAATGGAGTATTGTACCAAAAGCTAATTTTACTGGACATAGATCAGATCACACAAGAAGGAAAAGGTATAAAAACCATATTATGCAAGTCAGGAAATTAGTTCATTATTTGATTTTATCCCATTATTCTAATTCAAATATCAAGTAAGCAAACCAATCTAGTAGAATTATTCAATAGAGATGAATGGCTGGGCTAGAGTTATTGTAAAAATTCAAGGAGCAACTGTTGTTGCATCATAGGAGCAGTATGATTTTTCACATCTTCTCCCATTACTATCAGTGTGATCACAGGAGATCAGTGAAGAAGTGATTGGCATAATTAAAACACTTCAAACCAGCAAAACCCATAATTTTGTGTTGGAATTATGCTATTAATCCCAACCTTGGAAGAAAAAGAAGCCAGAACTGTTACACATTTGGGTATTGTCATTGACCACTCCCCACACTTTGATGACACTGGAGTACAAGTGGAGTTTCATGCATTTGATACTGCTCAGAAACCACAAAAAGTGAAAGTCTGCTATTTTATACCAGTTGCAATAAATTAAAAGATACACAAAGGTATTCAGCAGCATGTACCCAATCCCCTGCCCAGCAGCTCCTCTGTCTGTATGGCAATGTGCAATTGCATGTTGGTGATGGGATGCAGGGGGTGTCCAGATGCAGCTTGCTGGGGGAGCATTTCTGAAGCTGTGCCTAAGCAAGCCTGACCCAGATGGAGGCAGGGCTGAGTCACTCTTGGCTTCGCAGCTGTTTGAGCTGCACAGTGTGGATCCATTTAATCCCTCTTATTGTGGTTCTTTCAGAACTCACTTTCCAAAGTAGCTTTAGTGGAGTTGTTAATTTACTTGTTTGTTTTAGAGTGTTTTTGGGGTTTTTTTGGTGGTTTTTTTTTGTTTGGTTGGTTGGGGTTTTTTTTTTTTGGTTTGGGGATTTTTGTTTTATTGGGGTTTTTTGGGGGTTTTGTTGTTTTTTGTTTTGGGGTTTTTTTTCTTTTCTGTTGGTATTTTTGCTGTTTCTTTTGAAGGGTTTTCATAGGGATTGTGGGATTCATGATTGATTGCAACTGAACCTGGACTACCAACTCTCTTCACTAAGAGGAAAAGTTGAATGAGTTTGTCATGGTGTGACCCCTGGAGCAGAAATACATTACCACAGCTCCAGAAGCCTATCCTAATTCCATAACAAAGGGCTGGGGATTTTACAGACCTTGTACAGCCAGCTAGATAGGATGTAAATTTTGAGACAAATTCCATATGAGTGTTTTACTGAAACAATATGGGAAGCAGTTAGCACAATATTCACTGAAAGCAAACTAAATTAACATTGCACCAGATTTTCCATTCTATGCTGTGGAACTCTGTGCTATCATTATAGCATTATGACTATATTTAAAGAAAATGGAAACAGTATCTTCTCAGAAAAAATGCAAGGGGAAAAGGAAGTAAAGGATAGTGGGGAAATGCTAAATGTAGGGAAGGAAACTATGACTGTAGGGTCTGGGAGAAGTTGTTTTAGGACATATAGGCACAGTAAAGCAAGTTCTGCTATTTGTGTCTGTGCTGTGAACTGTACTATTAAACTGTACTATTAGTTTCCCATTGATGTCTTCCCCAATTGAAGAATTGCTTTTTCTTTTCCTTGTAGATATGTGAAACACCTGCTCAAATGAGATCATTGAATGAGGCTACAAAAGTGGTTTTTTTCTTGCACATGCTAATGAAAAATGAATTTATAAGAACGTCCAATAATTAAAATATGAAGGATATTTTTATCTTAATAAAGAAAAAATATACAGATGCCGTTTGCAGGCCACAAATAAAATGCATAGCTTTTGCATTGCATTTTTGCTTGTGTATGTGCCATGTGTGAGCTATGTGATATGTAAAACCAGATTTTACTCTAAGAAACCAGAGCTGGGCTTCTCACTTCCTTGGTGAAGCACTAAGTACAGTGCAGAAGATTCAAAATGCAGACATAACTAAAAATATTTTGATTGTTTAAAAAAAAATTCTTTAGGTACTTTTTAATTTGGCGGTGTCTAAAAAGCATACTTCATAGAAAGGTCAAGTGCCTCATCAGGATGGATACTTGGCAAGCTTGAGGCAAAAGCTACAAGTTACTAACAGGCAAATAAAAGCCTGAGATCTTTCCATCACCAGAAGGCCAAACGAGGGCAAAGCCCTTTTTGAGGGGCAAAAAGCCTCAAGACATGATCTTTACAGGTCTCATAACAGCCAGACTGTGTTAAATTACATACACCTCGAGATTTTATACATCTCTGCAGAAGCTTACACACATACCCACAGACACACACACGTTTGGATTTAATGAGACAGTCAGGATGACAAGCAAGGTCAGCTGTAGCTGCTGTGGAAAAGACTGTTCTGACTTCTATCCAGAGCCATCAGAAATCTTTTCTGAATCCTAGTTCTCATCCAATACGCTTCCCTTTTGTCCTCTATCTGCTATATAAAGTACTTTCCATATGAAAGCACTTTGTCTGGCAACGTAATTTATGGAAGAGACTGTCTATTATTTTTCCACATGAAGCTTTAGATCATGGATGGATATTTGAAGTTTTTAACATCACAGAGAGTCTTAAGTTTCAGGTCTTTTGATTTATTTCCAGTGAAATAAATACTAAAGTTGGCAACCTATGGTGTAACAGGAAAAATTTGCTGAGAATTACAGACTGCTTCCAGGGGTTTATTTTGAAAAGTCGTACAAATAGGCTGCTACATTGGAGGTATTTATTTTCTTGTTAAACTTTAGAATATGTGATCCATATTACCCTGGTGTCTCGGCAGCTGGATTTGGTAGGAAGATTTGGGGAAACCCTAAGCCCAGCTGTTACATAAACATCCAAGTTCCAGCTCTATATGCTAAACTAAGAGCAGCCACCTGGCACCTGCATGTGTTTGGAATGTGCTCAGAAAGGAAAATTGACTCTATGTTTTCAGCTGACTTGAAACTTGGAGGCTTGTCCTTAGTGACTTCAGATGTCATTCTGGGGTTGATTCTGAATTTTTTGGGTACTGGAGCCAGAAATTAATTTCATCTGCCCCAGAAAAATAACACCCTGCTAAAGACAGTCTTCAGCCAGTGAATATCAAGACTTTACTGAAAGCAAACCTTGGCACAAGGAAGCATTTGGAGTTAGTTTTGGCATCCTTAAGTAATGCATTATAAGTGATCATAATTGGACTTTGACTGACTTGCTTGAGAATTGCAGTGGCCACAGAGGGTTCCAGTCCCAACAGGGGAGCAGGAGGGAGCCAGACCACACAATGCTTTACCCCCAGCCTCTGTTACTGGCCCTGGCCAACAAGATGCTTTCGAGAGGCCCTGCTCCCCACTGGTGCCCTGTCCAGCACAAAATTAGGCTACACATTATTTGTCTGACTAGAATGTCATATACAAAAAACACATGAAAAGCGAACAAAATCAGATAAATGAACTTTAAAATAGTAGCAGTAATGTCAAATGGGACAGTGACGTTGCCAAGAGGCCAATTAAAAAAAATCACTATACCATTAATTGGGCTCTGAGGAGCCAACATAAATGACAAAAAATCCTTCCCATGTTATGCCATTTTCCTTTTCAAGATGTGTAAGTTAGCTTCCCAGTGCGGTCTCGGAGCTTCACTCAACATGTGTAATGGAAGAAGAAAAAGCCAGGGCTCACAGAAGGGCAGTTCTGCTGAAGGCAGTGAGAACCTTGACACTTTGGAGGATCTGGCTCTGATCATACACATCTGATCTTAGCAAAAGCAAAATGACAGCCTAATGTGTGAGAATCAGCCTAGACTCTCGTTGTCCTCAGAATGCAGGATAGGAAGAGATCTCCAATAAATGCAGCTTTTAAAAAGCAGAGCTTCACTAACTTCTCCAGAACTTATTCATGGTAGTTCATCTTGGCAGAAAGATGCAAACACTTACAGATCCAAAGACTCTGCTTTGCTTTTCATGGCTGTGAAGGTTGTGGTAAAAGAGCTTGTTTCTCCTTTGTACTAGCTTTCTCATGCTTCACCATTGTTCTTGTTTGTTTGTTTATAACATTACATCCACTACTGATCTGCCAGAAAATGAAGCTTTTTTCCATGGACCTGAACATTTGGGTTCCAGTGTGCCAGTGAAACCTCTGTGATAAGTGGTTTTTCATTCATAACCACATGTGTTTAGGATATGTGGAAGGTATTGCTGAGATTCTAAACCCCACAAGTGCTTACAAAGATTCTTCTGCTTATTAATATTTATAAGCAGAGGAAGAGGTCATCAGAGCTTCTGTTTGCATGGCTAGCAGCTGATGTCCCTGAAAGGTCATTGTTAATATTCGTGGTGAGTAATGCCTGACCTTTTAGCCCACAAGGCTCATTCACATGTGTCACCACCATCCCTTTTAGCCATCTCCTGGTCTTGTTTTCCTGCAAATACATTGTGTCTCATCTGGATTCAGCTGTTCCTCTGGGACACTTGGACGATCCCAGACTCCAGGCCTGGAATGATGTTTAGGACAAAGAACCAAGGCTTTTTCTAAAATTTTCTTGGAGCATATGAGTTACACCCGTAATGACTTGTCTCACTGTTCAGGTGATTCCCCTTCCCTCATCTGCATTCCTCATAGTCTCCTCTAATTTACAGACAAAAAGAGGAACCATGAAGAAAACAGTAACCTCTCTGCAGGTCTTGGCAAAGACCCATTTTACCCCATATTTCAACCTAAGCACTGCAACCTTCACCTGCCTAGTGATCATTGAAAGTGCATCTCTTCATGTATGTTAGCCTGGAAGCCTTCCACAGAATTTTTTGTTGCTATTAGCTTCCTCTTGGGTAAATGTCAGTTCATAGTACTTTACTATATGTAAATTGCCCTGTTGAACTTCTGAAATGAATGTATAATGCCTTAGGGAGAAACGTATGGATTTCGCCTGAATTGAAACTGGAAATTTAGACAGTTGCATTCAATTTAACCTTTTATAGTAATGGTGCCATAATTCCTGACAGGGATAACACAATATCCAAACACCAGAGCCATGATATTCAAATAATCTGTAATAACTGATGCAGATAATCTTATGTTTACTGATTTACCATTTTTTCCTTATAGCCCCATCAATCACTACATTATTGTATCTTTTATTCATCTTTATATTAGACGTAAAAATAGTATAAAATGTAGTGACAGCTTTGGGTCACTTTTCTACTCATTGTTAGTGTGATGCAGAAGTATCAGTGTTTCAGTAGATGTAATAATTTAAGAGCATAGGTAAAGCAAGATGTATCAGCAGAGGCAAAAAATCTTTAGGTAAACCAACTGGTGCATCTTTAAAAGTTAGTTGAGACCTCAGGCACACAAAGCCTTCTCCAGAGACTGTCAAAAATGGTTTGAATGTCCCAAAACTTCTCTCCATTACAGAATTAAAAATACCCTTAGATACAACCCTTAGAAGTCAACAAAGATAAACCCTGATCTCAAATCAAAATCAAGATTTTTATTCATTATTAATAAAGCTGCTATAAAATTAGAATCAAGAAAAATGCATTATTTCCACATAGGGTCACATTTCTTGAGGTAGAATTGAAACCTACATCCAGCTGTAGCATGGGTTTCTGCCAAGTGGGAACAAAATGCTTTAAATGTATGGCATGTGCATTTGATTTAAAACAATTTATTCACGAGATTTTTCACACTTTATATGACATATAAAAACACTGACATAATAAGAAGTTATCATATTTTTCTTGGTTTTTTGCCCACCCCATAAAATATTCACTTGCTTCAAATAATTTATAGGAATGTATGCTTAGAAAAAAAAAAAAACAAAAAAAACAAAAAAAAAAAAAAAAAAAAAAAAAAAAAAAAAAAAAAACAAAAAAAAACAAACAAAAAAAAAACACACCACAGTGGGAGTTTGCCTGGGGAAGGATTAAATGGAAAACTGAAAGGGAACTGGCTGAAAATAAATATTAAACACTTATTTTTCTTAGCAGTACGTATGAAAAGAAGATTTTTTTTAAAAAAACCTTAATATATGAAAACAAGAAAATATTGACCAAAACAAATATTTATCCAGGAGGGAAGAATGTCATGTATGAGGTCACACTTATCCAGTTATTTGAAGATTCTTCCAATGTGATACAGAAAGAATTTGGTAATTGGAAAAATTGCCTTACATTCACCTGTTATCCTGCAGTTTTTCCTACTTCTTCCTAACTCTTTATGTGTGCTTCCAAAGCCCATCCTGGTCTGCCTTGTCATTATATACTTGCTCCACTGAACCCAAGTATTTGTTAGAGTATTTTTAAATACATTGACAAGCATGTTTGGTATGTGAGGTCTAGGCTGTATGCACATACAGTTGGTTTGCTGTTCCAGCCTAAGTTATAAAGCAACCATGGATATGGCTTTTTCCTTTACTCAAAAGTTTTGGCTGAAACTGTGTCGTATGTTTCAGCTTCTTTAGCAATGTATATTTAGCTCTACACTCACAATTCTCCTTTTAAATTATACTAATATTATTAATCATATCCACAAAGGTTATTTTGCAGTTGATAAGGACTGTGAAATCTGCATTCCCTGTTGAAATATTATACAGAGAGAAAATAATTCTAAATTTCTGCTTTAATTTTGCAGGCTATGCAAAATATTTTAGTCTGACATAAATGTATGCAACTCTTTTGAAACCTTTGTTTTACAGCAGGGTAGTATTCATCCCAAGCTTTTGGCTGTGACCAAGGTGCACTGTCTCCAAGATCAGATAACTGCATATTTTCTTATTGTACAAGCACTGCTCCAAAGTCCTCGAAAAATTGCAAGCACTTTTTAAAAAGGCATTTCACAGCTGGGCCCAAAAGGCTAAAATTATACTGTGCTACTGTGTGACATGCTAAACCAGAGATTTATAATGATGTAGCAAAATGGCAAGGAAGTGTTCTGCTTTGAGGAGTGGTCAGTAATGAACTAGGCATTCCTGCAGTGTAGTTGCTTTCATCTGCTGAATGGTGGACCTGTGGCCAAAGCTGCTTCATTTAGTCCCACTATTCCAGCACTCAGAATAGCAGGAATGCTCTGCTATAGATGTATTCCTCTGCTTCGTTACACGGCTTCACGGGTTTTTTCTGCTTCTTTGTTCCAGAGATTGGAAATATTTGACTTTAACATGGTAACGTTTCCTGGCACTTAGCAAGTTTTTGTAAAATATTGCTGGTTTTATCTTGTTATCCATTACTGAAAGCAGAGCTAGTAAAATCATGAGTGTTGCTTCAGAACTGTGAGGTTTGCGTTTAACTTCAGTATTTCAAATTTGATTGTAAAACCAAAAAAATAAGGTCTTCCCCACCCAGTATGAACATTATGATGTGACAGTTGTATCTTGGGCTGTGTCCAAAGTGGCATGGTGGGGGGATTGGGAGAGGGGATTCTGCCCCCTGCTCACTCTGATGAGACTCCACCTGGAGTGCTGCGTCCAGCCAGGGAGCCCCCAGCTTTAGAAGGATGTGGACATGCTGGAATGAGTCCAGAGGAAGCTGTGAAGACAAGAGCTGGAGCTATCTCCTACGAAGACAAACTGAAAGAGCTGGAGGCGAGAAGACTCTGGGAGACCTTTCTGTAGCCTTTCAGTAACTAACAGGGTCTTAAACAAAGAGAGGGACAAAGTTTTTTACCAGGGTCTGTAGTCACAGGAAAAGACCAATGGTTTTAAATGGAAAGAAAGTAGATTTTGACTGTATATTAGGAAGAATTTTTTACTGTGAGGGAGATGAAACCCTGGAACAAGTCACCCAGATGTTTTGGATGCCCCATTCCCCAAAGTGTTCAAGGCCAGGCTGGATGGGGCCCTGAGCAACTTGGGCTAATGGAAGATGTCCCTGCCCATGGCAGAGGGGTTTTGAACCAGATGATATTTAAAGGTCCCTTCCAGCCCAAACCACTCTGTGATACTCTGTGGATGCTGAGAGCCTGATGTAATTCCTAGGTGAGCAGTCATTGTTTTGTAACAGTTATTACAGATTATTTTGAGAGTGTGTCCTTTGAACAGTGATAGAAGGCAATAAATTCATTTTCCAGAGTCACTGTGTGGTCCACTCTCTGTACTGCACTATGGCTGAAGTAAAAGTGTAATTGCATGTGTTGTTTCTTCTTTCATTGCAAAAGCATAAAAGTCAATTTTCTTTTAATTTCAATTCCATAATAGCTTAAATTGATCTATGCAGGGGCAGATATGCTGTTATTACTCACCATCTCCTCCATCTCTAAACCCCTTCCTTTAACCACCAGAACCTGTGCTGCAGAGGCATAAAACCTTGTCCCTCAGACACAATTTCTGGGTAAAAGAGAATGATGTTGCCAAATTCAGAGAAATGCAACAAGGTACAGAGGGTCCCCTAGATGCCAAACTCCAGAACTGCTTGGTATGCAACTCTTCACATAATGCTGTTAACATTTTGGGCAAAAATCCTCCATAGAAGACATTGCAATAAACTAAAACTAAGTTTTTTGAAATAAATTACACAGTCTGGTTTGTGCAAGTATTCCAAACTTTGTCTGCCAACAAATCCACTGAAATACTTTGCTAGTCTCTTCCTGAAACTTTCTTTGCTTTTACTTGAAACCTCATAAAACCACTTGTCCAGCAGCCAGAAAGATCATTAGCCATGGCTTCCTGAGCTCTGAAGAAGTAGGGTTTTTTGGCTGCTGGGGTTATTTTGGCTACTAACAAGCAGTAGGCATCACCCTCAATTTACAGTCAATAGAGGATGCAGAAATACTACACCCACTCATTCCTGCATTTAATAGAAACAAGATTTGTGTCAGTGCTCAGCCAGGTACTCATATTCAAAGCAGATTTCTTGGCACCTTTTTTTTTCTTTTTTTTTTTTAAGGTACATTTGTCTCTGTCATATAACCCAGTCTAAGAACTACCATCTTCAGTTTCCTCACTGGTGTGTATGATCACATCAGCCCCTCAGATATGTAATATGGGGGCTTAAAAAACTTTGTTATTACCTTAAAACTGAGCTACAAACAGATGAGTTTGTAGCTACTTTATTCCTATTTTTATCTGGTTTATTGGAAAGGATTTTGTTAAAGGGAAACCTAAGGTAAAATAGACCCTTTTTGTTGACTGGTTTTAAACAGAAAAATGAAGTACCAAGAATTGCAGCTCCCATGTAATCCAAATGAATCAATAAAACAGAATTATTTGTTCATTTGCTCCGTGTAATTCTGAAACTGCCTATTTGCCATGGCTGATAGTTTCAGTTTGTTAATACAGCACACACTCGAGATGCAGTTCACAATTTCCACCAGGCATGCTAATGGAAACAGAGATCTGTTACAATAACAACTGAGTAGTCATCACACAACTTAGCATTTGGGTTTCCCAGACTCCCAAAATGAATGAGATAAGCAGCAAGTGTCCTAGAAACCAGCAATTTTAATGTTGCCATGTCTTTATGGGCCTGACACCAGAAATAGAGAATTTGGAATTTTATTTCTCAGGAGATTCCCATTAGAAAAAGAAGGCTAGACAAAACATTGAGGTACTGTACAAAGGTAAGCCACAGGGAGTGCAGGAGTAGGAGACAGTAGATACATCTGCCTTGCCTGGTCTCCCAGGACACTTGATTAGAGGCTGTCAGGAGACCTGTCTGTCTGCCTGGGACTGATGGTCACCAGTTTTCCGTCACATGAGAAATAACTGAGCAGCAATCACCATTTCTATTGGAGATGCCAGGAGATCCTGGTGCCACTTAAACCATTTCAAGGTTATTGCAGGCTAATGGCTAGAGAATGTGCTGGGGAAATAGGAGGGACTGGCTCTACTCCCACCTCAGGCATGGGGATTAAACTCCTGGCATTTCCTGTGCCTGATGGAGTTATACCTGTGATTCTGGTCTGCACAAGACCTGGGACTGTTGAAGCACAGCTCACTCCTGGCCCAAAGCAGTAACCTAAATTAGGAACCCAGGGGTAAAATGTCCCACTGGGAGTGAGGGGACCATTTTAATACTTTCCTCAAAACTGTCTGGATATTTGGCTACACACACAGACCTGCAACCCTCTCCTTGGATCCAAACACCTTAAACACTCAGCAGCAGGATCTGCTGGCTTGCCTGTGCCTTCCTCAGTGGTGTTTGCCCAGTGTTTCCCAGTCCAGTGTTAGCGCAGGCAGAGCAGGTTGGTGCCTTCTGTGCTGAGTGGAAAGGCACTCCCCAGGAGGGTCTGCAAGCCTTATCTAGGTAAGAAAACATAGAGACCTTGTGGTTGGAGGTGTGTACCCAGCTAGATACCCTGAGAAAGCTGCATGGGGAGGAAAGGAAGCTCTCGAAGGAACTTGCCAAAGTTTCAAAGTTTCTGAGTATAGTAAACACACTGAGAAAGAGATTTTTGAGTCACACTTCTGTACTTAGCCACAATTCCTCAAATTCCTATTTTGAAAACCATTTTTAAAACCATTTCAAAAACTATTTCTTTATCCAAAGGTATGTCAGAAGTATTGTGAAAGATGACACTGCAGATTTATCAGAGCAGAATACTTAAAGTTTTCCAGAGATGTGTAGAGTGCTCACAGGATTGTTTGTTCAGCTAGAAAACACCTAACTTCTGGTTTGTAAGCTGTCTGAAAAATGAAGGTGTGTGAGTGCTCACTGTGTTACAGTGACTGAAGGTGATCACAGCCACATGTCCTATGCTGCTCAGCACATACACCACGAGTGGGTGTGAGACACCAGAAGCACAAAATGTTTTAACAAAACCTGCATTTCTCGCTTTGATGCAGAACTTACATTTTTATAAAAAAATGATGTGTTAATGCCAAGAGCTTTGCTTGCATGAACTCCCACAACTGTGAAGCAATAAGATTACACTTGGTGGCCCCTGGATATTTTTTCCAGATAGGCCAGATAATTGTTAATGTAGGAAAAGCCCAAAAAACCAAAAAGTTGCTGATCCAGTTCCATTCAAACCTGTGGAGTCATGTCCATGCTCTGTCTCCTCAGCATTTTGTGCTGAAGCAGTCATGCTTGATGGCCTGAGGCTTCCTCTGCTGTGTGTCTAACCACAGCCACCCATCTGCATTATGGAGCAGGTAATCCCACAGTGATGTTCCCAGTTGCTCTTTTCCTGCCACATGTGTTTGTTCACCTAGCTAGAGATTACTCAAGCTCTGCCTTCTGAAGCCCCATAAATATGTAATCTGAGCTGCCATCACACTTATTTGCAAACTGTATCTTTCTGGGTTTTGCAAGTCAGGTTTAAAACATCCAGCTTGTTCACGGGTCTGCAGCTCTATATTAGGTTAGAAGCAGCTGAAAAAGGACAACCAAGGTAGCCTCAGCTGGCAAAGATACAGGACTTAGCCTGGATCTGCTGCTGGTGAAGCAGTAACAGGGAGCTGTACCCCATGCATCTGTACTCACCACTAGAGATTCACAGAGGAGACTAAATTTAAAGCATAGCAAACTCCAATTAGATCAAACTTGAGGACATGTAAGGCTGGGGGTGCCCAAACAACCACACACACAGAGTCCAGTCTAAGTCTAAAAATATGCTCATACACAAAGACAAGGAATTTATTGTAACAGGAAAAGTCCAATAATGCTTTTATTTTTGTTGTTTAATTCCCAGAAGGGTCATCTACAACATGTCTCTACCAGAAGACTCCACAATGAAAAAAACAACCCAGAGTTGCTTCTTACTCATCATCCTTCTAACTGTAAGTACAAGAAAACTGAACTGTTCATGACACCTGCCATATTTTAACTTGTGGTGATGTTGAGAAAAATGAGTACCAAGTTATCCTTGTTATACTATACAGGTGAAAGAAAGAGTTTCTTTACTAATAAATTTCAAAAGAAGATTAATAAGAGTTTGAATTTGAAAGCATTGTTTCTTCAAGAGACAGAACTGCAAGTCTGAACAAGGTTATGCATATGACTTTTTATTTCTGTGTTTTACAGGCTACAGCATATAATGGGAACATGTGTGTTTGAAAACTGCCCTTAATGTTGTTCTGTGGGACAAACTGACTTAAGTAGTGATGGATTATCACTGTTTATAGTTGATCTGCTATTAGGAAAGCAATCAAAATGAAAAATAATCTTATAAATACATTTATTAGTTCAAATGTTATTTTCAGCTGTTTCATATCAACATTATATTTATTTTAATGTATGCAACATGGTTGAGTAATTGTGGTACTAACTAAATTGTGGTACTGACTAAATACCTCTCATATAAATTGAATCCTTTTGCTGATCTTTACTTGTGAAACTTCAAATGACTAGTGATCATCATAAAATCATAGACATTACAGGCAGTCAGAATTGAGAATAAATACTGCCCAGAGCCTAAGTTACAGAATGATCAGCATATGTCTGAATGATGCTACTGGGAACAAGCACCTCACTACCCAGTGTGGTACAAGTAATTTGCATGATATCTGCCACCATATTCCCCAACTATCTCTAACTCTGTGTTCCTGAAGGAAGCTTTCTTCTTCTTCTTCTTCTCCTTCTTCTTCTTCTTCTTCTTCTTCTTCTTCTTCTTCTTCTTCTTCTTCTTCTTCTTCTTCTTCTTCTTCTTCTTCTTCTTCTCCTCCTCTTCTTCTTCTTCTTCTTCTTCTTCTTCTTCTTCTTCTTCTTCTTCTTCTTCTTCTTCTTCTTCTTCTTCTTCTTCTTCTTCTTTTTCTTCTTCTTCTTCTTCTTCTTCTTCTTCTTCTCCTCTTCTTCTTCTTCTTCTCCTCTTCTTCTTCTTCTTCCTCCTCTGCTGTGTTTTTGGTTAGCTCCTCCTGCCCCTCTGCTTCTCATCTTCTCTTTTAACATCTGAATCTGAAGTATCTCTGTGCATCTCCTCATCAAATCCCATGTTGTAAAGCAGAAGAAACTCAATGTTGTAGAAAATATGTTGGAGATCATAAGCAACAGCTCTACCTGGTTTACTCATTGGGTTGTACTTCTCCTCTCAGCCTAGCAGAGCTTGTCCACAGCACTGTTTGCCACTTAAATTCATATAGATAAAAAAGGAAAGGAAAGGAAAGGAAAGTAGAGAACAGTAAGAGAATTATGGATAGAAAGAGGTAAAAAGAAAAGAATTAAATGAGATCGTGGAGAAGCCAGGAGAACAGCAAAGAACATACTACTTTGGTAAAATATTGAATTCATGGTTCAGGATTAGAACCTTCCATCAATGAAGAGCTGAAGAGACAGAGAAAGAATTAAAGAGAATTAATACAATTCTGTTAACTTAGTCCCAAAAGAATTTGTCCAGAATTAGTTAATGATTTGAGGAATCATCTCCATGCTTGAGAGAAGCCTTCTACCCTGAGGTATACTGGAGTGTTCTGGCATTTGTGACCATTTGGGTTGGCTCTTCTACCTATCCTACAATGGTGCATGTGACAATGCACTGGCTATGAGATCACCTGTGTCAGAGATGTCTGTAACAAAGATTCTGAGAGACCAGCTTCCTTCTGGTTTGAATCCCATCTGATCTGCACAGCTTGATAGGGGTCTTGATAAAGAATAGCAATTCTTCCTATAAGAGCCAATGTCAAATGACGAAACAGATCCAGCTTCTTTTGCTCCCAGTCAAGTGACAGGACTGTAAATATCCCGATAACTATCAACAGCACTTCTGAGCACTTGAGGTGCTGTGACCTACAGCATGGGTTTGTAGGTCATCCCTGAAGGACTGATCCTTGCCCTGCTGTCCCCAGATCTTTTATATCTCTCACCGATGAAAGCATGTGTGCAATGTTGGTCTGTGCTCATTCCTCAGCACTCCAGGGCTAGGATTTATTTTGAAAACTCTTCAGTGAGATTTGCATCTGCATTCATTTTAAATATCTTTGCATCAAAGGGCACTCCATATTCCGACCAAGGAGCACTTCATATTCCAACCTCAATGGAACTGACCTTACATTTTCATGCTTCCAATCCCTATGTGCCTTCTTTCCCTACTGCAGTGGGCATGCTGAGCTCTACTTTGACATCTCTTAGGTTAATTTCCCTTTCAGGAGGGAAGAAGCCACAGTCACAGAAGTAGACCACAAACAAGCTTTGTTTCCTTCATGAAACTTATCCGGAATCCTGCTGTTAGATCAAATATGAAAAATATTTTGCCTCAGTCACATATTTTCCAAAAATTTGCCCATCTGTAGATGGTAGAAGTTATCCATTTTCTTGCATTTATTTATGGTTTGTTATGTGTAAAGAGTGTCTCTTTTAAAAAGACTGTTCCCACTCTGTTGGTACTTCAAATCACTCCTTTGTTCCAAGAACTGTGGGACATGTCAGCCACTGCCTGAGCCTGAGGAAAATGTAGTAATTAAGGTACTTCATGGCACAGGCAGGAGTGATCTCCCATCCCCCTCCTCTACCCACCCCGCAAGGCACCCTCTAGGTCTCCCTTCTTTGATGACTTTGATGGTTTTCTGTCATCCTTTCATTTGTGACCTGCACTCCCAGTTGGTCACTGTGAGCTGTTGCAAAGCAACACAACCCTTTGAGTTCCCTGTTTTCTCCTCTGGAGTCCAGGCTCTCTGTTTGTGCTATTTGGCCCACTGTAAGGGCTGGTGGTTCCACTCCTGATGGTCACCCCTATTGAGTGGGGGAGACTTTTACCTGAAATCTCTTTTCTTATTGTAGCTGGGATTCCCTTACACAATCTCAGAGCTGGAGCACACCCTGCCCTCTATGTGGTGTTAGTGCTTTGCAGAAGAGTTCCTCAGATTCTTCTCGTATGTCTCCTTCAATGTTTTGTCACAGACCCCACTTAAGTGGTGTGGACAGACACTTCCTCCCCACCACCTCCTTTAGATGTGTCACCAAGGGGTTTTGGTACCTTCTGATAGAAACCATCTCTGTTATGCATGTATTTTTTAGCATAAAATAAATAGTACTTCCATGTACAGATCCACAATACAATCTTTACAAAAAAACAATCTTTACAAAAAAAAAAAAAAAAAAAAAAAAAAAAAAAAAAAAAAAAAAAAAACAAACAAACCTCTAAAGTGCCAGTTGTTCCAAAATTAATTTAGGAAATAAAAGCAATGCCTTACTTTTGTCCTCTTTGATGGATTCCCTTGTGTTTGGATGCACAATACTATACAAAGGGAATTGGATTAGAAAATTTAATTGTTCATTATGTCATAGTTCACTTTATACTGATGCTCTCTAGTTTTTTGCAATTGAGAGCCACAGAATGTAACTGAGATTTGTTACCTCAAGTATGTGAGCCCTGGTGTGCTGGAGCAATTAGTTCATGTCCTCAGTGCATATTTCTCTTCACAAGAAAGATGGAGCATCAGCATGGTATGCCCTGCAGCACAAAACCGCTGAGAATGAGGAAGAATAAAAAGATTTGAGTCTCTTTCCTATGTGACCCATCCATTTTTCAGGACATTGATGGAAGAGATTTGTATTCTTTGCTTTGTTTTGTCAAGTAAGAACTGTGCCTACAAATGGCCCTGGAAATGAGGATTGATGAAGTAGTTTTTCCCACATACTCCAGTTTGGTACCCTGAGCCAACCACAACATGCATAGTAAGGACTAAATGGATGCTGCAGCTGAAGGCTACACTATTTTCAATAAGGTCCACTACACCAATATTTTATTTTAAAATAAACTCATTCTGAGTGAAAAACAAATTGTATAATATATTCACTTAGTATATTCACTAAATCCAAATCTGTTAAATTGTTGCCAAGCATCAGTCACAAAGATATGCAGAGTCTGATACTTCTTTCTAACTCTTGAAAGACTCATGAATAATTCCTATTCACAAAACATTGAAAATTAATTACATGAAAACCTAAATGTAATTTTTGGTAGAAGTGGTATACTCTGGGATACAGTTGTGGTGGGGTAGGTTCAAGCCTCCACAGCCCATTAGTCAAGCACTTGCCACGGTGATGGGGAGCTGCCCACGGTGCACCAGTTTGATCCTCACAGCTGGAGGGCAGCACGCTCCGGTGGAGTGATGGGGCCACAAACATTGCTGGGCTCCTGTTCCTGCTCAGCTCAGTGGCTCTCACTGTGCATCTCTGAAACTCATGCCTGTGCAGGTACTGTGAGAGCATGCATCTCTTCCAGCACCCGGCCCAGAGCAGATCTCCCATGGCCAGAAGAGCTGCTGAAGATCTGTCACAGCCCCCTTTGTCTTGCTTCTTCTGAGCCTTCTTGCTGTCTGACACCTCTTGCAGCTCAGGGTCTTCCCCAGCCTTGGATGGTGAGATCCCCCTGGGTCTCATCACCTTCAACCATGCCTTTGGAAGCTGTTGTTCTGCATGCACACTTCCCTGTGTCATTATTTATGGGTTGCTTCATGCTGTAAGTATGTGCCCTCACAAGTTCTGAACCTTTTCTCACACAAGGGAAGCTCTGGAAAGCAAACTGCTGATATTTTAAGATGGTAAGAATTAATGTGAGAATTTGAGAGTCAGGCTGCTCATCATTTCCCAAGAAATAGGAATGCTGTATTCTGTTCTGTTCACCCAGTTTCAGGGATGATCAGGACATTTTGCCTGCATCTTTCCTTTTTTAAAAAAACAAGGCTGTTGCTATGCAGCTGATTGCGGTAAAGAGGCCTCTCACAAGAGGATAATCAGGGCTGCAAGAAAATATCCATGAGGTGTTCTGGATTAGCCCACAGTTTTCATCAGGCTAAAATGAAAGTAAATCTTCTTCATGTAAGCAAATCTTGTAGAAATGGAAAAGAACTGCAGGATTTGTGACTTGCTTTCCATTACAACAACCTTGTCTTCATCTACTGCGCCTGATAATCTCACGCTTGTTTAAACAGCTGCCAAAATCTGCCATGTTAGTCGTATGGGATCTCACTGAGATAATTACCATCCTGTTCCAGCAGCTGTAGAATATGGGAAAATTCTAACATTCAGTGATTAAGTAAAACATGTCTTGTAGTATTTCCCTAAAGAAGCTGCCTGCTGCTTCCTAGCACACTTGTAATGGATAGAAATTATTATGTTTACTGAATACTGTATGCTAATGACCTTCCTAAGGTATCACAGTGGTTTTCTTATCTGTCCCAACACTAGCAGTTGTGAAAAGTAGTTCAGGCATAATCAAAGTACGAGAGGGGCTCTGCAACTTGTCTAAATCATGCTGAGCTCTTGCTCTAAAATGTGATGTATTGAAGAACAGGAGTTTAGTGATCCACAAAGAGATGACTGCACACAGCAGTTTTAAAAGAATTATACCAAGTGAATGTTTGAGCTGTTCAAATCAATAACAAACAGGTAGAGCGTCCAGAATTTCTACTAGTCTGAGCTCACCAATGATTGTTGCTAAGTTACTTTATTTAGTGGAAGAAGCGGGGGGAAAGACAGCTACAAATGCCTTCTTTTCTTAAATGTCATGTACAACTGTTAGTGCCCTGCAAGTTACTTGACGGCAGAAGAAAAATATTTGGGGATGCTTGTTCATCATGTCCAATATTTTATGGGGAAAAAAAAAGGGAAAGAATTTTGTGCTTACTTTATCTGGATTCTCCCTTGCAGAAACAGGCACAGTCTTGCACAGGTTAACAGCAGTTTCTCTTACAGAAACCAGGGTACTGTTTGTTCACTTCTGTATAGTTTAATAATGAAGCCAAACTGCTTTCTCAGAATCCTTTATTCATTCTAGGTGTAAAGTGAACTTCAGCATTCCCAGCAGCCTGTTACTCCTCTTTTTAATGATAATTCACTTTTTTGTATTGGTAATTTGTCACGTGGTGGCTTGGTGGTCGTATGTATGACGTCATTTACTTGGACTTTTAGGAGTGACATCATATGTACGGCTGCTAAACTGCTGCATGGGACATCACCTAAACTGTTTGCTTCTGGAGAATTCAGTGCATTTTCAAGCAATGAGCACATGGATTATTGTGAATTATTTATCTCTCTGTAATAAAGAATGTTTATAAATGAATGAGGCATTACTTTGTTGTATAGACATCATTGATATTTCCATCTGAAGTATCTGATGAATGGATGGGAAGGCTTTTTAATGTGCAATAATGGACTCTGAACATTTAAAATTTGTTCCATATTTTGCAGATTCAATATTTGTAGGTAGTTGCCAGGCAAAGATTAATTGACCTTGGCTTTTTTGTGGTACAAAAGTGTCTTTTGTGTCTTAATTCCTAAAATACATCCATGTAACGATTAAAACACAGTAGCAGAGGTGAGTCAAAATCGTGAATTCCATGAGAGCTTATACAAACACTGATACACAGATATTTGTGGGACATTCCCAGCCTCTCCCATTAACACGACACACACTAAGCTTTCCCACCCATGTAACAACACCCAAGCTCCTGCTCTTTCTGAGAAGAGAATAATGACCGAGATGTGTTCTTACCCCATTTGCCTTTTTCTGACCCCTACAGTAAGGACTGAGGAAGACTAAAGCAAATAATACCATCTGACATCTGCATCAAAATTCTTGTCTGATTGAACTGCAGGTATATAAAGGCTGGATAATGAGCTCAATGAACTGTCTTTGGGAGATCAGGCTTTAAGTTCTGGTTGGTGGACATGGGATTCTCTTATGCATGGTAAAAAACCCAGTATTTCAAACAGTGACATGAATTCTTCACGTCCAGCAAGCCACAAAATTAATATTTCATTAATCTGCTGCAGTGGTAATCTGATTTTAAGGTAGAAGAAAATTGCGTTCAAGCTTCCAAGGCCAGCTTTTCAAATCTAGGCAACAAAAATGAGAAATAGCAATCAAAGGAAAGAGTAGATTTAAAGGGCATGTCACAGATGAACAATCTCAGTGACATACCTATGTATAACCCCTTAATTTGATTTCACACACAAGCTATTTAAAGCTATTTAATTACATAAAAAGTGCCCAGAAAGATTTTTGGGCACTTTTTGAAAATCTGAATCATTGTGTTTAGAAGAAAAGAAAAGAAAAGAAAAGAAAAGAAAAGAAAAGAAAAGAAAAGAAAAGAAAAGAAAAGAAAAGAAAAGAAAAGAAAAGAAAAGAAAAGAAAAGAAAAGAAAAGAAAAGAAAAGAAAAGAAAAGAAAAGAAAAGAAAAGAAAAGAAAAGAAAAGAAAAGAAAAGAAAAGAAAAGAAAAGAAAAGAAAAGAAAAGAAAAGAAAAGAAAAGAAAAGAAAAGAAAAGAAAAGAAAAGAGAAGAGAAGAGAAGAGAAGAGAAGAGAAGAGAAGAGAAGAGAAGAGAAGAGAAGAGAAGAGAAGAGAAGAGAAGAGAAGAGAAAAGAAAAGAAAAGAAAAGAAAAGAAAAGAAAAGAAAAGAAAAGAAAAGAAAAGAAAAGAAAAGAAAAGAAAAGAAAAGAAAAGAAAAGAAAAGAAAAGAAAAGAAAAGAAAAGAAAAGAAAAGAAAAGAAAAGAAAAGAAAAGAAAAGAAAAGAAAAGAAAAGAAAAGAAAAGAAAAGAAAAGAAAAGAGAAAAAAAAAAGAAAAAGAAAAGATAATTTAAGAGTAATTTTTATCTGAACTTGCTTTCATTTCACTGGAGGCCATTAAGTGATTTCAACTGATGAGTTTTAGTGACACTACTCATCCATATTTTTAATCTGTCTGAGTGAATTCCTGGCCTAAATGTGGGCAGTAGAAATTTTGCTGACAGTTTCAGCTGCTCCATCATTGCCATGTGCAGGGATGGGCCTCCTGTTTACATGGCTGAGCACTCTTACATAATTTTGTACACAATCCAAGACATTTCATCTATCCACCACCACAGGTACTCTCTACCTTCAAGTATCAAAATATTCTCATTAAACTGTACCCAATAAGAGCTGACTTCTCCAGGAATTACACACTACAAGCAATGAAACTATCAGAGCAAGGTGACTTTAGTGTCTGAATTGTATTTTACCCCTCAAAACCATCATCCCACAAGTGGGTGTGTTCCCAACTGGCCCAGAATCAGAGAAATTATCAAGAGGAAAGGCATTGCCACAGAATTCCTCCAAGCTTCCTGTGATTAAACTGTCATTTCTGTCTTGAATACAAACAGGTTGGAACTGAGGTATTATTCAAAATAAGAATGGGGAAAATTAGAATGCAGTATCTACTAATCATTTCAGAGAAGCACCAGAGCCTGTGTCATGGACATGGACATGAAGGGCTAAGACAAAGCTGAGGTTGTCTGAAGAACTTCATCTGCACTTTCCTGTGCTTCCTGTGTGGTTTTAGGATTTTGCTTGCCTGGTTTTTAAATTATTCTTGGGGACTCCAGCTGCTCCTCTTAGTTTGTTTTTAAAACAAAAGGATCTGTGATGTTTGGCTTTGCATGTGTATTTCCTGACTTTCTAGATACTTAATTTTTCACTTGGATGGCCAGATGAAATGTCCCAAATGGCTTCATTGTCCAAGTATATCTTGGAAAGGGGGGAGGGGGGAGCTGGTGATGTGTACATACATCTAAAATTTATATAAAAATATCTCTGCCAGAAAATATTTTCATTCTTATTCCTCCTATTTTATTTCAAGCATCTGCTTAAATAAAACAAGATTGACTGCCTCCATGTACTCCAACTAGCAGGTGTATAGAGTTGAAAATGTCTGTGTCAAAAGAGATGAGATGAGATTAGAAAAACATAATTGATTTGATATAAAGTGTAAAAAGATTAAACTGACATGGTTTAGCACAGAAGTATCAGGATAAAAGTAATGGCTTTTATCTCAATGAAGTCAAACACACTGTTTTGCTGTGTATTTTACCAAAGTGTTTCAGTGTGCAAATGGGGGAAACATACTGTATTGATGGATTACAATTGCCTGTGATGTGAAATAAAAAAGGGACAGCAAAATGTAAGATGTAAGCCGATATTTGAACTTTCAAACCTGTCATGTTTCAGTTCAGACAACTACAAATGCATGCCTAAAGACCTCTGTATTAACATTTACTGGTAAAAATGTCAAGCTTGTGTGTTTATGAGAGTCCTAGATTTTGAAGCATCCTGCAAATAAATCTGAATGTGTTTTTGAAGGCTTTAGTTCCATTTAGTATAGGGGAAAACAGAAGGTCGTGCTAGGAAAGTGCTACAGCAATGTTGTTTTTGAGAAGCAGAGGAAGTCATCTTTTACTATCACCTTCAGGGAGAGAAGTCTTGGTACAGAGGCAGAACAGAACAAACTAAAGCTCCAAGCTTTCATTTCCACTCACAGACCTTGGCAATACAAGATGGGAAGGGAAGGAGGGATGGAAGGATGGAGGGAGGGACAGGGGGATGGATGGATGGATGGATGGATGGATGGATGGATGGATGGATGGATGGATGGATGGATGGATGGATGGATGGATGGATGGATGGATGGCAGTTAAGAGAACATAACAGACGTCTCCAGCTGAGATCTTTGCCTTCCAGAGACAATGATCCTTTCCTTTAATAGGCAGGCAGCTCAGAATGGGATAACTCAGAAGATGCCACTAGATCAAAGAGGACCTTGCTATTTAGACTACCAAATTTAGGAGGTCTGATTGAGTACTTAACTAGGAGCTAAGGTCAGGTATTGAGGTTTAAACTCTGCCCTGTTTCTATGACATTAACTGTTGCAGAAGCTCAAAGCAGGTGACATAAAACATGAAATAATCAGCTCAAAGTAAAGACTGTGGCACTGAGGTATTTTTTTGCACTGTCTAGAGATAAATCAGCAAAAGTGAGCAGAAATACATGTGAGTAACTTTGGGAAGACAGAAAATTCTCTTGCGGACACTAAATTAAATGAAAATATTTTGAAGATTTTATCAAATATTTAATGATCCTCTCTTCACCAAGAAAAATGCCTTGATTAAAATCTTATACTTTCATGAGATAAACTAATAAAATTCAGCATTTGTAAGTAGTAAGAAGCCCATCATAATGATAAATATATGTGCAAATAAAAGGCCCTTTGAGAATGCATAATAGAAATTTCTGGTTCCCACTTTTTTTAAATGTAATCCGCTTTGTTTATTTGATTTTACTAACAGCTTTTCCTTTCCATACAGAGAATTGTTCCAAGTCTTTCTTCTTCTGTAAATTATACTGATCCTACATTAGAGCCTGTAGTAACTGAAAATTCAGTCATACGGCAGAAGATAATAGATTCACAGTTCAAATGTTATGAGAGGATGAACAGAGCTCCTCCATACAAGAAAAAAGGTAAAAGGGGTCTTTTAAAAACCTGTATTTTGCCATGTGTGGTTATATAACTATAAATAAATATTTTCTTCTTTATACTAACCCATAGTCTTCCTCAGGGTGCAGTTTCCTTTCTACAAGCAATAATCAAATTCACACTTACTTAGCATCCTCCTAAGTGCAAAGAAAGCAGAAAGCCTGGAAGGAGCACAGGGAATGAACAGCTCTTCCTTCCTCTGTCACCTACATTTCTGGCTCAGTCCTTCATTGCTTGAATCTCTCTTGTTCTTGCTTGAGGAATAGCCTTTTCCTGAACTTCTCATCAAGGTCACACCTGATAGAGAATCTTAAATATAAATGTTGTTATGTTTGTTCCATTCACTGTTTCAATTTTTTGCCATTTGTGTATTGACTGCTGGGTGTTGTGCTGTGTACCAGCACAGGTTCCATGTACTCTGTATTCAGCAGCAACAATAGAAAAATGAGGCTTATAAAACACTGAGGTTTATAAAAGAGGTTTATAAAACATCTTTATTGAATGTGAGACATATATGATGATTAATAAAAAGGAAAAGACAAATAATAATGGTGCTGCAATTGCAGAATATAAAGCAGCATTTCTGTTTGGGACTGAGAGTTCTGGTCACTTTTTTCTCACAGAAGATATGAATGAAGATATAAGGAGCTAAAGAAAAAATATCAGAGGTAGTGTGAGACTTATGGAAGGAAACAACAGATACAGAGGACAGTTTAAAGGGAGGCCATATGTTTTAAGAAATATTATTTTAAATTTATTTATTTATAATTTGTTATTATTATTTATTAATTTTAAAACACCCAACCTAATAGAGAGGTTGGGGATAATGTGGGATTTTTTGTAATACAAGAATGAAGACATTTCTACAGCTCTTTATCTTAATAATTTTACTGGGCTCTGTGAGACTCAAAGAACAGTTAGATGTTAAGATAACTAGGTCTTGATGCAGAACTATTTTTGAATGAATATAGAGATTCCCACTGCTTAAAATAAGTTTTAATTCAGGTGAATAATGGGGAATACCCACAAGCAGTTAAAGAGGGTTATTGGGCAGAAGGAATGAGGTTTCAGGCATAAATAAACCTTTTAGTTGTTGGACTTGCAGGAGAAATAACTTACTGTTTCTTGTTAGGTTCCTCTTTTAGTCTCCAGCTCCATAAACACCTAATTTTTGCATCCATTGGCAGTAACCACAGTAACTACTGTATGCACCTTTCTTTTGCACTTTGCTTGGGTGACAAGTTGCAAAGGGCAGATTTTCCAGCATGAGCTGGGAATTCATATGTGTCAAGACATGAGTTCCTAGCAGTGCTCTCAAGGTCAGTGCTATCACAGGAGGACAGCAGGGAAGTGCCTGCATTCCTCCAGCCGGCAGCAAGATTTGAATAATGCCATGAGGGTCTGTTCATAGCAGCACACATTTAATTCATTTATAACTCAGAATGAAGATAATGGTTAACTACAGAGTGGTGCCAGCACCAAACTGAAGTTGTGTTCTGAACTGAAGACATAACAAAATGAGGAGATCAGGGACATGGAAACACATGACCACCCCTCCAGAATAGCACAGTGTGTGTGTGTATGTGTGTATATATGTGTGTGTATATGAATACATAGATAGATCAATAGACAGATACAGATAAATGTGTGCATATACATACCCTGACAATTACCTTGGAAAACAAGCCCAGGATGCATAGATTGACTTATGTGGTTATTTTTCTTTATCAGGCCAGGCAAAGGATTTAAAGTTTTAAAATTAGATATTCCCTCCAATTCCATTTGGCACTACTTTTCAAAAACAAGTTGTAATCATTTTTTACTCTTTCTTTCTACTCTTCTACTTTTCTTTCTCTTCACTAAGTAAATGAACAAGTAACATTAGCACATTTAACTTGATAACTGAAAAAGATAGGTGCATAAAATCTTATCCAATGAAGAAAAAGTGTACATAAAAATTTCTTTTCTAAACAAGACCTAATTCAATAATTTTGAATTTTTATGCTGTTTATTTTTAATCAACAACTTCTTGGCTTACAGTTATTAGTGCAACTTGGAACAATTCAGATGTCTTTTTACAGCTTTCTTGCTTCAGTAAGAAAGTTTATCTGTGGATATTTTCAAAAGATCTAGAAGAAACTAACTACCCATATGTTAATAACTTTCAGTGTTATTAGGTGCCTTCCATTACAATTCTTTCAAAAACAACTTCCATTTTAATACTTCCTAAGGCTCAGAGTAAAAAAAAAAGCTAAGATCTATTTTCTCACTGTATTTCACTTTAACCTGATGGTTTTGGTGATAAATATTTTTTCCCCACTACAAACTGGTTTTGAATGGAAAATAACCAGGGACAGCAGAGGGGGTTCAATGTGTTTCTTGTATAAATCCACAATGAGTCATGTTACACATTACAGCAAGGAGTTGTAGAGCACAGTTTCTGAGGACCATGGCATGTACAATCTCTGTAACTTCAGAGATCAGCAGTGAGCTGTGTTCTGCCTCCTGGCATTGCTGCTGGGGGCTGGGAACATCCCACAGCCTCAACAGCACCACCTTCCCAGATGGGACATGATGAGGACAGGACCACAGCATGCCTACCTAGGCAACACCAGCAGGCAGAATCTGCCTGTGACACATCAGCCTTGCACCTGCTTCATTGGATGTGGAGTTCCACCACCATCTCTGGTGCTGAACATGGAAACACCCTCACAGGGACTGCCTCTGCAATGCTGCTTTTAGCTGGGATGTCTGCACAAAAGTTTCCTCCCTGTACATTTTGAATGCCTGATTTTCAGATCTACTGAGCAGCAAAAGGTGAAATGAAAAGTGGATGCCTCACAGGTCTTTGGGTACCACTAGTGTACATGCCTAGAGCTGACAGAAAGAGGATCAAAAAAAGAAATTTGTAGGATTGGACCCTATGTTCAAAGTTCAGCTCAAGGTGCTTTAAAATGTAACTCTGGTAAAATGAACACCACTAACATCGGGTCAGTAAAAACAAGTATCTTATAACACTTGAATACCACTCTAAGTGTAACAATAACATAAAAAAACAGGTATACTACGAAAAGAAAACCTTGATTGTCTGCAGGCAGCAATACTCCTCGAGAGGTTAGAACAGAGCTGCTCAGGAGGGACTTTTTTGTGGAATTAACTCTTGCAATCCTCTTAAATGTCCAGGTCTGTTCTGCAACCGAACATGGGATGGCTGGTTGTGCTGGGATGACACACCTGCTGGAAGGCTCACTGCTCAAAATTGTCCAGATTATTTTCCAGACTTCGATCCAACTGGTACAGTATTTCTTTTTATCATTTTATCTTTCAAAGCATGCCTTCAGAACTTGTGCCATTGAGTGGATGTGCTCAATCCGGTGGCATTTTTGCAGCACTGAGAAATCTCAGAAAGTTTGGTTGAAATTAAAACGCATCAAGTTTTTGGGTTCCATAATTTACATATTTTAATTTTAAAAATGTTTTTATATATTTATAGTTATGTAAATATAACCCATGGATTTATGGAACCTAGTTTATGAAAATGTCAGCTTCTGAATTAAAACATCAAAATATTCTTATCACCTCACTCTAGGTTTTTATAATGAAGAGAAGATGCTTATGTGCTTGAAATATGTATCAGTATGCTCTTTGTTCAATTTTTATTGGAAAATACAATTTTATGAAAGAAGATGAGCAGAAATAATGTTCTTTCAGTCTCTGAGTTTCAAATCTTAGCTGGATTATTCATACAAATACAAGAAGCAGACTGAGAGGAGTAATTGAAGAATGTTTAAAAGGAAAATGAAAAATCAGTGGAAGTGTTTCTAAATAGATATGAGGAAATATTAGACACAAGTTTAACTCTGCAAAGAGTACAGTTTGAAGGGAGACACAACTGTGTGTTCCATGCTCAGGACATGATGCTTATAGGTGCTTGATGCCACAGTGTGCTAAATTCCACATAGTCAGAATGCACCAGTTGCAGTTAAAATCTATGAAATTACACGTTTGGGAGGGAGGGGGCATAAATCTGAAAATTTTCAACAAGCTTAATCCAAAATGCATGTGCCCAGCTGGACATGAAGGAAAGAGACTATTGCATAGCTGTGAGTTAATTATCCAGCACCATTAGCTAAAATTGTTTATTTTCTTGACCTTATTGCTTATTTAGAAACTGAGGAGTTTCCAGGTTGGATCAAACCCCATATACATTTGGCTAAATCCCATTTACAGTAGCAGCCAGACTGATTGTTATTTCTGTTCTTTGTAAATCAAGCTGTCCATAATTACAGAATTTGCACAGCAAGTTGCAAATTTCCAGTGTCAGACCCAGTGTGACCTCCATTCAATCTTTGGTGAAGGAATGGCCCTCTTTCTAGAGGAAGTAGGCATTGGACAGCATGGATTGAAGGAAATCTGTTTGCTCAGGAATCCTGTGCTTGGAAAGTGAGCTCATGTGGCAAGGTCACCATCCACTTCCTGTGGAAACACCCTGAGACCAACCCAGCAAATCTTTACAATAATTTGCACCCCTGAGACAGACAGTGGGCACCAAAAATTGAAAGGTCTTGTCTTTTCTGTCCTTTCATCACAAGACTTGACCTCTTTTCTGTACAGTGTCATAGTTTTCTAGGAGTCTTGGAGCAGGGTCATGCTCATGGTTCATCATTGGAGCACCCGTGGACAACAGACAGAAGCTGAGACCCTCCACTGCAGGACTGTCTTTTACTCAGGTCTCCCTCTCTGTGAACCAGTGCCTCAACCATTAGACTACTTGCACAAAATATTCCAAAATAGCATTTTAGAAGAATTGGCCAAATTTGATTCAGTTCCCAGACAGAAGTGCCCACACTCAGGAGAGAGCCTGAGGCACTGGATCCTGAGGTTGCACAAGTTTTTCCTGCAGGGATGTTAGAAGGGCCTCTAGGATGTGGTCTGTACCTTCTGCTTCAGACCCCATTTTCCTCATGGGGAAAACACAGCAACAGCCCTCATTATGAGCAGGAAGATTTACTACAAGTCTTTTGCTTCCCCTGCTTCCAGGGTTTTCAAGGAAGAAAAAACTTTTGTGGCACTAACAGTCTTAGTTTATGTATACTCCATGCAATGCTCAGCTTGTACTTGCAAAGGTGGGTGTTGGGCAGCCTTGTGATCACAGAAGTTTCCCCATGACTCCCATGACTAAAAGTCCTCCTCCTTCATAGATGGGGGTGATTTCAGAGCCACTTTCCTACTTGGTCCCCAGCCACCTATTCTCAGCTTTTCCTCTTGTCTGTCTCCAGTGAATTGTTCTGACCTAATTGCTCTCCTACAACAGCACTCTTCAAAGTAACACTTGAAGACATCCATGGAAAAGCATCTCACTCCACTTACTAATGCTTATTAATGCCAAGGCCTGTGGCTTGTACACTGATTGCAGATCACTCCTTAATGTAAAAATGCCTGTCATGATGTCTGGCCCACAGTGTGTGCATACTGCAGTTACTCTTTCTGGCAAGATTTAAAAGCTGAAATTTGAGAAATTTTTAGTATTCCTGTTCTCTGTACACAGCCGTAGGAAGAAAAGCCTCTTCCAGTAATTAATTTCCTACTATTCTCTCTGCTGTCCTCTTCAGGAAAATTACCTGTGGTCCTCTGGACCCAGTATTTTCCTCTGGCACATTTGTCTCCTCCTCATCAGCACCTCTGTCAGCCTCTCCACCTGCATCCTGGCCAGTTAACCCTGTTTCCCAGTTTTGGCAGCAGCCCAGCATCTCCTGGTTGAGCCAGAGCTGCTTTCCTAGAAGTGCTGTTGAGTAGCCCAGCAGGTGTCACAGATGTGGCATCAAACCAGTGGGCAGGCAGCCTTTGCTTTACAGGTGGCTGGTTGTCACACGGAGACTTTGTAAAGCTGGAGGGGGACAAGAAATAGGAGGGGTGTCTACAAGTCTGTCAACTTCAGATGAAAGTGACTGCCACTAACAGGTGGCCAAAACACAGACTGAACCATCCTGAGAAGTCTGTCAGGTTTTATGTCACAAGTCATTATTTCCTTTGATACCTTTATTCATGTTAAACAAAATACAGCCAATTTTCTGCTGAGAAACAGAAAGTTCATCCTAAAAAATAGCGATTTTCCATGAGGAAAACTGTAGTGACTCTCAGATTTCCTCCCCACTGAGTCTCTGATATCCAAGTAGCTCAGCATGTATTTTAGGCATGCAAGTAACCCCATGGATTTCTGAAACAAGTATCTCATGCTGTGTTGTTTTGGGCTGCACCAAGATCTGCAGAACCACTGTGTATCAGCTAATTGATGGCATTGAGAGGCTATATATAGTTCTGAGATCTGTAATTAAATAATGTGTTTCCTTTTTTTATTTGATACTTACATCATTCATAATTGAAAAAGTGAAACATTATTGTCAGTATAGTATCAAATCCTCCTCCCATCTGTATCTGTGGGTGCCAAATACCAGCCCTCCGTATCTGATCCCCCAACAACATTCAGCATTGATGCCAAGAAGAAATTGATAGAGTATGTTAGAAACTAAACAAGGTGAAATCATATTCTGAAGAAAAGGACACAGAAACAAAGTGAAGGAGAACATGCTCAGTGCTCTGCTCATTTTCTGTCTGACAACTTCACAGTTAGCTACCAAGTGTAGTCCCACTTATTTCACCGAACTTAGATCAGTTCTTACTAGACAGGAATCTGTTCTGAAAGAAGCAATCTCTTTCTTGCAGTGCACAATGTGATAATGCATAAAAATAAATCAATTTGTCTGGAAAACATAACAAGACCTACTGCTCTAATGCCAGTGACAGCAGGAAATTCATTGCCTCATCCATTTCTGGCTGTGAAGCTCTGAGCAGGGCTACTTTATATGCTCCTAGTCAGGCAACATGCAGTTGCCTTGAATTGTATTTAATATTCATATTTAAGACAGGTTAATCTTTGGTATAATCCCTCTGAAATGGTTCCAGGTCACACTGAAATTAGTAGGAGTTTAGTTTTTGAGTAATTCAGTATGTAATTCGTGCTGGCAGTATTCTTACTAATGGAAGAAAAGAAAATACGTTGTGATATAATGGCCTTCCAGCAAGGCAGGTTTGCCAAGGGCAGCAGGAGGAGCTCAGTCTTGCCCTGTATCACCTGTGGGCTGTTGGGTTTGTGGCAGGGGAGTCTTATACTGCCCACCTCACTGTCCCTGTACAGTGCATTTAGTCAGGATTATTTTGGTGCAGTCATACAGCAAAGGAACTGAATGTGGAAGGTTTTTTTGTGGCAGATACCCCTTTTCATCTCAGTTTCACTCTCTGCTTTTTGGCAGAAAGCAGTGTTTAAGAGCAGTATCCACCCCACTTTGTGAATCAAAGATGCATTTAGAAAAACTTCCCTCAGTTCTCTGCATTGTTTGGTTTCTGTCTTTAGTTCTATTTTGTAAGCTAAACTCATAACTCTTCATGTAGCTCCAGGAGCAGAGTTTCTAGAAATGCAATTTGGAAGCAAATTTGTATGCATCCATAAGCAATTAGATGATGATTAATCAGATGATGATTAATGCATTGTTGTCTCTTACAATTGAAGAACATGCAAGTACAACTTTGCCTTCCTGCTTTGAGACTGGGAGAGCCCTTCTCTTGCTGCCACAAAATCCAAATTTTGGCTGAATTTAACTAAAATAACAGCTCTGGATTTCTGCTGGTCCTACTCTCTTGTCTTGAAGTGATTTAATTTAGACAATTATAAAAATGACAAATCTGAACTCTTTGTCCATCTGCTTCTTTTCTCCATACCCTTCTGTGTATTTCTGTCCTGCTCCTTAGCAAGTTCAATAGCTGTGTTTCAAAAATCAGTTTCTATTCTCATACTGCCCAGTAGGACTCTTCTACAGATTCTAGTTCTGCTGACTAAGACACTCTGAAGACAATGATAATCCTTCACTTACTAGGACACTGGCACTGAAGTTTTCTAGGGTCTCCATTGCATTAGATGAGATTTTTTTTTCACTTTTGAAAAGTTTCTTCCAGAATATTTTACTGAAGATTTAAGTAAATCAGATGTGCAACATCAACTGTTCCTTCATTTGCAAAACTAAGCACTTCACAAGTATATCCAAACAATGGCAAAGGATCCAGTGTTTGGTATGTGCTGAGCATGACTGCCAAAGGGGAAAACATCTTTCTTCTTCCATCTTATAACTCAGCAATAAACAAAAACCTGATGTTGGCTCCTTTAACATGTACTAGCTATAGCTCTGGTCTAACTGTGAAAAGCCTGATTGATACAGCTATCAGGTTGTTCCAGAGATATTAAGATATTTGTTACATATAGATGACTGAGGGGTTTTTAATGAGCATATGATTCATAAAAACACTCTCAGTGGCACAAACAATACACATGCTAATAATTGCTAATGGTTAATCTTTCAAGACACTTCACTGTTCCCACAAAACTTCCCTTGTGCATGAGATTGCTCTCATCCATTTTGCCCAGACAGCTCTTGCAGTCTCTCTCTCAGTTAACTGCAGAGGTTCTGCACAACTGCCTATGAAATAAGTAACTTTAGGGTTCCTACAGTCAGCTGAGATCAGTCCAATATGATGTTCTTCCACTTTGAAAAATGCAATGCCAAGTGATGCCTCATCCAAACTGATAGGGTACAGACAGAGACTAAAAAATTAGTGTTTATACAGTATTTTAATAATCTCAAAGCCCAAACTTCCATTTTGCCTTGCTAATGTTGTCTTATCCATCCTTGCATGAGTGCATTTTTTCAGACTTTACCATATCCTTCTGGTTAGCACAAAGAACCAACACATATCCCCTACCTGCTACTGGACCACTCTGGAATAACTTGCAGTAACCCATGGTTGGATTGCAGATTTGTTTCTGTGTAAAAGAATAGATTTAGAAGAGATGTTTGACCTGTTTGAGTCACTGGATGGGCAGTAAAGAGTGCTTACTCCCCAGTTGTGTGTTTTCACATCACAGCAAGAAATCCATGGGACATCGGCACTTCCAGAGTAGGACCAGGTTTTAGTAGGATCAGTGTGTGTCTGACTTTAAGGAAAAGTGTGAGGCAAAAGGTTTGTCTCTAACTTGCAGAGGCCACATTACACTCTGACAGAGTGCCTACCTAGGCACTGAGGTACAGGGATGATGGATGACATTGCCATACTCCCCCTGCAGCAGATTAACAAACGCCGTGCACCTCGCAGAGTGCATGGGAGAATCAGCGCAACGCTTGCACACTGTGTTCCGTGGTAGCACAACCATTAATCTTTCATCTGTGACTGAAAACTTCTTCCAGCTTTTGATAGCATCTGGAAATGAGTAAAAGGAAACATTGCTACATGGGCAGTCCGAGATTATCTCCAAGCTGCAGCTATGGAAGGCTCAAATAACATGTACTGTTCCTCTTGGTATTGTTGATGCACGTATTGATTTTTAACAAGTCCCCCAGAACAATAATTTGAAATCCACAATAATTTCAAAAATGTGTTTAGTTCCAGATGGTTATCTTTTTTTTCCTGCAAAGGCACTATATAAAGTTTATTTCTATTCAGAGTAAAATAACTCAGTCTATACTATCCTTACCTTACACATATGATCAGTTCCTTTCTTTAGGCTTTAGGAATATGAATCTTACAAATTAATCATCAGATGAAGAAAAGTACGTGTGAATGTTAACCACAAAAAATGAAACTGTGTTTGTTCAAATGGCTATGGGCTCTCCAAAGGTGTATTTACTGGAAATGCTGATAATCTAAGTATAAAGCAAATCAAATTATAGAGCTAGAAAAGCCTAGGAAATTCAAGATAAACTTTTCAGACTTCAGACCATTTAAAAAGTCAGACTTAAAAAACATGTTTTTCATAAGTCTCTGTGTCACTGTCTAAGAAGACATCAAATAATTGTTAATTATTTTTTTATAAGTTTATGATCTTATCCTGTCATTGTTACTTGGGCAAACGTTCCAGTGACTGCCATGTAGCTAATGCTTGAGGGAAGGCCAAAGGAACTGATCCAAAACTTGACAGGTGGTAAGGAGTGACTGTACCTCAGCAGTGAGCCTGACTGGGGGGACACAGACAGCACACACCTGCAGCTCCAGGCATCCCACAGAGCTGTGTCCTGCAGAAACCCCACTGACCCCCACCACAGCAAGAGGATGTGCAGAGGAGCACGAGCCTGGATCGTGAGCCAAACAGCAGGGACACCTGTGGCAAAGGAACCAGCACCAGAGACACCTGTGCACGGGCCAAAGACACATCAGATTATTTAAACAAAGAACTCTGCAGCCATCTTAAATTAAACTGGACACGTGGGACCAGGGCCAAGATGTTTGTGAGGCTGCTTGTCTCTGTGCCTGCATGCTGCACAGTCCCTGAGGAGAGCCAGCAATGCTCCCTCTCTGCATGTCAGGGTTCCACCAGTGGGGAGGATGGGCAAGACTCTCCCACTCCTCTGCACACAGAGAGCACTGGGCTGGGGCTGTTGGCATCTCCAGCACACAGGCTCTGGTTTATACACCACTCACTGCCCTTTATCTCTGCAGTATTTTTAACTCATTTAACCCTGATACTTGAAACCCTGCACACTCCTTCAGGTCTGGCATCAGCACCCGTGGTTATTTTCTCTTCCATAAACTGCTGTCAACAGCCTCTTTAAATGGGTTATTATCAGCTAAATATTGCATCTGAATGGAGGCTGAGATATATACCGTAGTGGGTGAGGTGCAAAAGGAGACAGCTAAACAAGTTTACCACCAGATAAGTCACAGAAAAAAAAAACCAAAACAACAAAACAGCAAGAAGTATATTAATTACACAGGTTGAAAATCATTTGGATTTTATTACACAGACATTTAATTTCCAAACAAAGAAATTCTTTTGAATGGATTTTTTAATTCATAACATGCTTATGTTAAAATAACTGTTATTGCAATTTATCATCAGAGAGGGCTTCAAAATATTGTGATGAAACTGGAAATTGGTTCCGCCATCCTGAGAGCAACCGAACCTGGTCCAACTACACCCTGTGCAACTCTTTCACCTCTGAAAAACTGAAGGTATGCTGAAGTTAAAGAGGCAGTGGTTGTTTGGCAATGTTTTGGGCTCAGCTAGGAATAATACATGTGAAAGAGACCAGAATAGCCGTATCATTCAGCTTTATTTGTTGCACAAGACTTAAATAATACTGCTCTTGTGATTTTAGCTTCTCCAAATTATTGAATGAGTGTTCAAACCTCAATATTGGTTTGCTGTGGGGTGGATAATTTAGTGGTAATTCATATGACAAGTTTTGCAGTATTTTTCAGATGCATTTTTAATTCCTATGATTTTCCCTGATTGACCAACATTTATAAAATAATCTTTTAGAGTTTCAATTTTGCTTTCTGTAACAATAATATTCCAAGATGTTGATGTCTTCTGGGCGGGCCTAGTTATATTAATTTAAGTCAAAATTATGTTTCTTAAGATGAGAGTATTACCCTGAATTCACACTATTTATGAAGGCACCATTAATCCAGAAAATCTTACAAGCATGAACACATTTAACTTTGACTTTTACTGAAGAAATTGAGACTATTTACAAAATCAAGGTGCTAAACTGAAAGAGAAGAACTAAATATAAAAGCACCAAAAGAAATAAGGAGATAGAAATCTGAGAAAAGCTTTTAAAAAATTAAGTTAGGGAAGCTCATAAAAATAAATATATTTCTCAAATGCAAGTGGATCTCCAGGAAAATCTGATTACAGATTTGTGACAGAAAAATTTGTGACTGTTTGGAATGGTGGAAGGAAAATATTCAAGTGATTTGATTTGGGGTTTGTGTTGGAAGACCTCTTCTTATGCAGCCAAAAAGCACTATGCAGGTGTATTCGGTAGTAACTCAGCCCAAAAGGCCTTGCAAAACTTTGTTGGACCAGGCAGGAGGTGAATTCTAATGGTTTTTGCAGCATGACAAACTATCATGGTAAAATGAGGCTCACCCATGAGAAAAGGTAAGAATAACAGTAACAATTTGAGCTTACAGAGGCATTACATGGAAGCATCTTAAATATATAACAAGGCAAAAAAAAGTATTTCTGTTACCTATTATCCATGCCTTCCAGAAGAAGAATTTTGAACATCATTCATGCAGAGAAGAGTTATAATACAAAGAAAAATTATATGTACATAATTATCTTTCTGAAATGAAAAGTTATGGAAAATGCAGAAAGAATCTGTCTTTGAAGACATGCCAAGTTAGATTATGACCTTTAAACCAAGTCTTCAGTAAACAGAAATGTGTTTCATTTGTAGACTATTTCCAGTTACATACGTATAATATAATTAACTGAGTCAAAGGCATTAGTCTCAGAGAATTCTCTTTCCTCAAGTGAAGAATTCTAGAGGAATAAGGAAGACTATTTAAGTTTTCCAAACCCAGGATAAAAAATCTGAACAAACAAAAAATGTAAGGAATCGGCATGTTATATAAGCCCTATGTGTCAAAAGGACATGACAGGTGGCCAGTTCAAGGAATGCAGAAATTAGTTGAAGTGCTCACCATTTGTTTGAAGTTAGCTGAAAATACCAATATGTTTTACTTTTGAGACAGAACATTGAAAAAAAAAATTATAGCCCATTCTTGAAAATGTAGTGATAGACCATACACTTCGTTAGCCAACATTTCAGTTTGTTCTGATGTGTCATCATTATTATATTTGAAGGGCTTTTTTAAGCATTTGGCATAGTAAATTTGTAGGATGCAATGAAAAAAGCAGTTGTCAAGTTCCAAATATACAATTACTTTTGCACTTGAGAACAGAAAGTCAAATAGATTGAATAACCAAGAATCCTTCAGGGTGTACATAAATTTGCATGTAGCTATCTGGGGATCTTTCCTACTTCTAGCTATTTCAGGCTATAGGTTGTATAAAAGACAGGTAGAAAAAACATTTTTGAACAGATTGTATGTAAATTAAATTCAGGCTTTAAGAGTATATCCATTTGATGTCATGAATAAACACAGCAATCATGTAGTATGAAGTGGAACAAGATTCACACACACAGAGGTAAACCTCTCCCACTACTCTGTATTGGAGAAAGTTATCTCATTTTCTCCACACTCATGTCTGTGCTCTCTGGGATTGCTGGTGCTCTCAGAATAGGTTATCAAACATCTGTGCTCACAAACAATGCAGTGGATAGTTTTTGTGAAGGAGAACTAGAAGACCTATAGTATTTTCAGTAAATTTGCATAGTTTTCCATAACTTGGTGAATGGTATTCACACTCAGATCATGTCTCTTCTACATGGTCAGATCAGTGTAAATGTGACTCTGGTTTAAATCTGGATCAGGCTACCACCACCTAGGTTAATGAATGCAGAAGCTTTTTTGAAAGTTGTAAAATGTTTTGAGACCAAATTATATAAGATGTGCACCTTTACTATGAGGAATGGCTTTGCTTTCAGAATTGTGTTCATATTTGTTCTCAAGGGAAAGTTTAAAATTACTTGGGAACACCAAAAAGATGGGAGTGTCAAAACTTCAGGTGACAAAAAGCAATTCATCTAATCACTGGGAAGAGGAAAATTGCTCATGCATAGCAAAAGAAAAATGAATTAAGTAGAGCTGAAAAGAAAATAAACCCAGAAGAAAAGCTAAGACTTCCAGTCTTTTTTCCCAGAGAGGCCGCTAACATGTCCTTGGAGGCAGTGGTGAAGCCTGGCATGGCATTTAGCCTCCTTCACTCACTCCTCTGACAGATGGCTGATGCTTAAGAGCTTGACTGAGACCAAAGTGTGACATTTAAACACCTCAACATTCTGCAGCCTAGGTGCTGTCCTGCAATTTTATTTTACAACTGGCATAAAAAATATGGATCAGCCTCTCTCAGATTTCCCACCACGAGTCACAGTGAAAGCCCAGTTATCTGTCCATGGGTACTGGATTCTCAGCACTGTCAGGCCACTGAGCTGCCCAGCACCGAGATTCACACTAATGCAAACCAGAATTTGTCTCAGGATGTGCTGTTCTTGTGTGGTGTGCATTGAGAATAATGTTCTCCTCATCTGCTGTTTTCATGATGCAGAAAGCCTTGGTCATAAGCCCCTCTGACTTCTCCTCTCCAAAAAGGAAAATCCCAGCCTTTGTTCTCACAGAAACTCAACCTCAGCTATTTTAGTTGCCTTTTTTCACGTTTCCTTGCTCTTCTGTGTTCATGGGCTATGGAGACTAGAAGCACACATGCATTTAAGGCTGTAAATTTCAAATATATGTTGTTGTTCTACCCTCAATGTCTTTTTTTATTGTAATATTTGGCTGGCTTTTTGGCTATCATTACACAGTAAGCCCCTGATTCAGAGAATTGGCCTGGATGATTCCAAGATCTCCTTCCTGAGTTTGGTTTCTAGTCCTAAGTTAAGCATTGTGTAGGCAGGGTTTAGATCGCTTATCCTAGGTCTATCAGCCCACTTTTTTTCTGTATTAAAGCTCATATGGCATCTTCTTGGCCCCTCAATTAAATGAGGTCCTTTGTGAGTGCCTCAATATTATCTGGAAGACCTAAATATTACCTGGAAATTTAGAAGTTTCTCTGGATCAGGTCATTGATGAATACATTGAACAAAAACTCAGCCCTAATACAAGTCCTGAGGGCAGTTAAATACTGACTCATCTTCAAAAGTGACCATTAAGATTTTAATCCCTGTTGTTTAAGCTGCTTTCAACCCATAAAAGTTTTCTACCAATCCTGCAGCAACCTTTTTTTTTTTTTTTTATGAGTGAATACTTGTCGTGGGCATATTAAAAATCTAAATGTATTACATCTGCTGCATTACCCTAGAGCTTGGGAAAGTTACTGACCCTGTGAGCAAGGATCTTACCAGTTACTTCAATATATCAGGAACAGATCTACATATATAAGAAACACTTATCTTTAGGTCATGAATCATGCTATTCAATAGACTGCTATTATTAAAAATATATAGAAAAAGAATGTTTGAAAGAAAAAAAATACAAAATGGGTGGCTGAGTTTTTAGATTCTTCCTTAATGAGAAAACAAACCAAGTGCCTGCAAATTATTCATGCTTGCTTTTTCTTTTTGTTAAATTGCAGATGGCGTTCATTCTTTATTATATGGCAATCGTTGGCCATGCTTTGTCTATAACATCCCTGTTGATCTCCTTGGCAATTTTCTTCTATTTCAAGTAAGTGTTTCTTACAGACGCTCTCTCTCCTTTCTCTGAAGCATCTCAACCAAAGGAAATTTTGGAAGGTGTCTTGGCAGTGAGAAGCAGCTTTTCTGAGTGTGTTTTTATATAATCCTGATGAAGAAGTCTGAGCACAAGCTCCTCTCACCAAGGGGACCCCTCCCAGTGGTGTGTAGCCAAGACCATGTTTTTATGTTTGTCAGGACTGGTGTGAAAGTGCAGCCCATGGGGAAATGGTGCAGCTGGGGATGCAGTAAAGCCTTTCATTTCCCTATTGCCTTATGTTCCTTGCACGTCCAGAGCTTGCCAGGCACCGTGACTGCATGGGGCAGTGGCTGGGAGCTCCAAGCTCCTCAATGCAACTACCTGCATCTGAGGCTGTAGGACTGAGCTGCTGAACTGAGTAGGTGCTGTCAGGACTCAGCCCTAAGAGTAAATCTGGCACCAGTGTGCAGCCTGTTATCCCCATTAAAATGAAAACCAGGAAAGGGCTGTATCAGAATTTTAAAGGAGACTAAACATATTCAGCTACTGTATGGCAGGTTAACTAGAGCATTTCAGTCTTGTTCTTTAGTGACCCTGTGTACTGTCAATTAGATGCCTCTGCCTCAACTGTCAAAAGGAGGATCAGGAAAAGATCAAGCCCCCAACATCAGCACCTCAAAGAATAAGACTAGGAAACATAGGAAAATTAAATAGTTGGACTTTTCATAGAATATAAGATTCTGTAAGATTGCAAATCCCAAATATGTGGATCCAAAATACAGGCTTTGAATTCTGGTAATTTCCAAAGAGGCAATTTGACAAGTGCCTGTGATATAGAGATAGCTAGAAACTCTGCCAAGTGAACTGATGAATTCCCTTCCCATCTAAGCAGATAAATAGCACAAAACCATAGCCACAGTAATGCTTTAAGAAAACTGGAAAGAGCACAGTTTCATCTGATTTGGAGCCCCATACTCTGGTCTGAGTTCTTTGTGACGATAAAGACAGGATCTGGTCGAAATAGGTGTGCTAAAGGGACCAGCAAGGTGGCTCCTTGCAGGAGCAAGGCAGGGTCAGCCTCTCTGACTCGCTCTGAGCTCTGACTCATGAACAACGCGTGATCTTGACCGGTCCCAGGCTGCACCCAAAGAGTGGCCTTTGCAGCAGCCTTCCAGACACTAACACACCTCCTCCTCTCCTTCCTCCTCTGCTTCTCCTTCCCCCTCCATGACTAAGCCATGACACAAAGGTTACAGGGAGAAAACAGAAAGGAATTAAACCAAAGTGCTTCATAATGGGAGGACAAAGAGGAAACCAAACTACAATCACAGGAAAGTGAGAATGAAGCTATGTGGGAGCAGGGCTCATGTAACCTTCAGCTGTTTTCCATCATCTGGCTATGACAACAATAGGTTATTTGACCTTCAGCTGAAGGGAAGCTGTCAATCAGACAGCCCATCAGATAGCAAGAGATGATTTCAGAACTGTATAATAGCCTTTGACTTCAGAGGCAGCTTGCAGGGATTGCAGTTTCCCACATAAAAGTTTTTGCTAGCGGAGATTTATTTTCAGTTCACTTCTGGGTATCAAGATTCATAATGATCTGGCATCACAGATGTTGCAGTACTTTTGGAAGGGAATAATGAATCAATAGTGATGAGCATCACTAAGTAATGCTAACTCATAACAGGAGAAAGTATTAATAGAGTGTCCAACATCTTCATGCATCGTCACAGTGTTGCAAGATTTCTTTAACTGCAGAGCGAGACCTCATTATCTTATTTAATAAAACACAAAAGAAAAGAGGTACTCCTACCTCCAAATCACTTCCAGTTGAATCATTAAAACAAAGACATTTGTGTAAAGACAGATGGGGAGTACAACAAATCTATATTAGTCAGAAGAATAGATGTTGTGTTATGAATGCACCTGCAGTCTAATTGCTGCCAAGGCTCTTAAAAGGAGTTGAAGGGTAATGGATGGAATGACATTTTGTGAAATTTTTGGGAGTTTTCCCTAGGGGCAAGGGAGAACATGGTGCAAAGCATGAAAAAGTTTTGATAACTAAACAGTGGGGGTGGAGAGGAAAATAAATGTCTAGGCGGGAAAATCAGTATTCTCAGTATTCGTACATGAGAAAAATGACAGACTCACAGTGCAATTCTGGGAGGAAAATATTCTGATTGTAATAGAGAAGTAGAGATAGGAGCTATAAAGTAAGGGTGACTGTGAGTAGATAAGAGAATTTATCTCTGAAAAAGGAAATGTAGGAGACAAAATCAGCGTGAAACACAGGGGAGCCACAGAAAACATAGGAGACTCTGAAGAAAATCTAAAGAGACAATGGATAGAGGCTTGGAGACACAAAAAGCTCACAAGTTTTAGACATGGATAACTGGCTTAGTTATACCTTCTTGCATAGTGATTTGCCAGAACCACACAAAATCACAGAATAAGTTGGATTGAAAGGGATCCTCAAGGATCGTGGAGTCCAACTCCTGGCCTTGCATAGGATCATCCCCAAGAGTCACACCATGTGCCCAAGAGTGAAGCAGAGTAGGGAGAATACTGAAAGGTGGTGGGGACAATGCCAAAAAATCTCCGAAAACATCACAAAGGAATGATTAGTAACACGAAAAGGGCCAGGAAGAGAGCTAAAACAGGTCAGAGGAGTAATCATTGAAACCAGCAGAAAGGATGAATCAAGTAAGGGTTTGGTTTTTGGTTTCTCCTCTTGGAGCAGACCAAGTCAGGCAGGTGTTGATGCCATTGTGACGGCAAACACTGAAGGTCAAATCAGAAAGTGAGAATATGGAAATAAATGCTAATGTTACAGGTGGACCTTTAACATGAAAGCTGTAATCAAGGAGGAAAGGGAATACTGAGGGAGAAGGAGGAGAAAGCAAAACTAAGAGAAGAGGGCAGGCGGGGAAAGGAGGCTGGGCAGCACACAAAGGAAACATGTACTGAGAGACAGTTCAATTTAACAGATGAATAAGACTGCCAAAAGTCAAGCAGAGCAATGAGGAAGGACAGGAATGGGAGCTGAGACACATCTGTCTGGCTGAGATTGTCACAAAAGACTCTCTGTACTGGAAACCACATAGAAAGGCACCTGGAGAGACAAGGGCCCTGCATTTCTGTGGCCAGGAGCTGAAGAGATTGTTCCCAGTAATAAGGAAATCTTTATTTCTTGGGAACAGAAATGATGTCACACCAGTCCTGTTCCCAGGGCTGCAAAAGAAAGACAAACGGTGGTAAGCATGTCATAGTGTCCCAAAAAAGTGAGGTTAAGTGACATAGGCAAGGTATTGTGGTGAAGTATAGGGAGGAAGGAAGACGGCACTGAATAAATACCTCTGGAGCTTAGGAGCAGAAAAGGAACATCAGACTAGATTTGTGATGGGGACAAATACAAGTGGAGTAAGCACAAGAGCATAGTGTAGCAAAAATAGCTCCCAAGAATGGTCCATTTCTGCCAATACCATGTCCTACAGTGAATCAAACTGAAAGTTCATTAACCCAGCCCCGTATCTGGTGCTCAATGTTTGCCAATAGCTGATGCCAAAGGAAGGCTGTAAAATAAGGACCAAGCGTACAGAGATACTCTCATTCCTAGCCACCAGGATCTGCATCTCATGGACACCCTGAACCAAAGATGCTGACTTGATAAACAGGGAGGTCCAAAGAAGGGATAAGCTTTGCTGGATAATGACAACTATAATGAGAAAGATTAGCTCAAGCTAAAAGAAGAATTCAATGTAATGACTTGGAAAATAGGTGTAAGAAAAACAAAGAATAAATGGCAGGTGACCAAAGGGCTAAAGAAGGGAAATAAATCAAGGAAGCAAGCAAAATAAGCAGAAAAGGGTTCAATTGGCTAGATTAGCTCTCTTTTTGAAGAGAGTGCATTTTGCATTGGCCTCCACATGCAGAGGAGAAGAAAGCCACCACCTGTGCTCCATTCCAGGCTGTAAAAGACTCCTAGTGCTGAGCTTGCCCCCAGCAAGACAGTAATATTTCTTAGCTGTTCTTTACCTAGCTGTTTTGTCTTCTTGCTCTCAGTGCTCACTGAACAGCACAGCGTTGTCTAACAGCTCCATGACTGCCTTTCTGTCAGCCTGATGCTATGTTCTGGGGCATGGAGAGCTGCAGGGGCCTTTTTCTCTGGCTCAGAGATGTATGAAGAGGTGACATGAGGATTTGGGTATGAATTAGAATCTGGAGATGGTTCAGGTCTGAAACTACAGTCATGATTTGGTTTCACAAGTATTCTCAAAACTTACCTTGTGAAACTCTGCTACCCACAATAGCATAAATCCTACCCTCCCCAAAACCAGTGATTTCAAGACATTTCTTCTCCTTCTGAGCAGGAAAACTACCTCCTCTACTTTGGGATCTCAGCTGGAGTTTGAAATATGCAGGGTACCAACCCAAATCCCCCTGTAATTTAAGGAGATTCCTGCCCAAATTCCCATTCTGTCTCACTACTAATTCCTGAAGTAGGAAATTATTTTCATCTGAGTATTTGAGAAATTGAGTCTCCAGGGAACAGTTACTTATAAAGCAGTATTCCTGATATTCATTACTTGTATCACGCACATGCAAAAATTCTCAGGGTTCTGCTTCACCACTTAATATCTCAATTACCATGAATTTAAAAAGGCATCAGGGGCTAAGAATGTAGCTGGACAGGTCTTTACAACATGGTCTAAAAACCGTGTGGTGCTAAACAGGTGTAAAAACAAACCCAGAAATTTTTCAGGGGTTATGGCTGCAATGCAAGGCATGTATTTTCCAATTATGCCTTGCCAAAAGACATTCTTGAGGGACTGTTGCCAGAAAGAGCTTGTTAAAGTGACATCAGAGGAAAAATACTAATTTATGACATGTGTTACATATTTTTCAGGAGCCTCAGCTGTCAAAGGATAACACTGCATAAGAATTTGTTTTTTTCCTATGTGCTGAACTCCATGTTCACCATTGCTCACCTCATTGCTGTTGTCCCAAACCCAGGCCTTGTAAAAAGGGATCCTGTAAGTACTGCATGACTCCTCTCCATCCTAGCACCCAAGTAAAATCACTATGGCCATGCCAAAACCAAGAATTCCCATCCCTCAGCTAATGATAGCCATCTGGGAAAACACATACAGAGGGTGCAGATTCTGAGAATTTCACTCAAACTTGCTCTGATCTTTCACCAAGCAATAAAAATCTTTGAACCTTGTACAAGCCCCAGCCTTGCTCCAGCCAGCCCATTCACACAAGTATGTGTCAGACCTCCACTGCTCCCAGCAATAACTCCCTGATGATTCCCAGCAAAGGCCCTGAGGTGATGGATGACTTGGTGACTGCCAGTCCTTCTTCACATGCACACACACTGTGTGTGGGAGGGACAGGATGGAAAGAGAGATGGCTTTTTTCAATATAACGCACAAAAAGGTCTATTTGCTGCATTTTTTTAACTTGGGAGGCAGTAAATCAACACATTAGTTACCTTCACTGTGCTTAGATAGTGATGCAAATTGTGTCAGCCCTTCAGCTGATAAATATGGCAGATTTCAGTCATCCAGCTCTGATCTTCCTCCCTAACCCAGCAATCACATTGTACTCAGTCTTACAGCAGCCCCAGCCAATGTGAAATTAAGGCAAACGTGATAATTTCAAGTTTCATTTTAACACTAATCAGCTTGTAGTCTAATAAGATCATTCAATTATGATTCAACCATTTATCTGCCTCTAATTTCATGGAAGGAACTAAATATCTTCACCTGATATTATCTGATCATATGTGTGTCTCTCAAATGTGTGCTGATTAAGTAAGTTAATTAAAGCAGAAAATATATAGCCTAAAGAAAACATCACCAGCCTCAGAGACCATCTGGAGATTAAAAAGTAGAAGAGCAGAAGAATAATTTAAAAATCGCACATTTTGTTTCTCCTCCTTGCATAGCATCATGTGTAGATAGCCTGTGCAAGAGATGTAATGCTTGATATTTGAAGATAAAAAGCTGACAGATGATATCAGGCACCTAAATTGAGGTAAAATCATTACCTCAGGGTTAAGAATAAAGCTTTCTGACAGCACAAATAAATTATCTGAAATGGTTTAACCTAAAAGTTGAGGGCATGGGAAGGAGTCCTGTGTTGCAGGATTTCATTAAAGAACAGTTTCTAGTGCCTTTTGCTCTGATCTTTACTGGAAGCGAAATCTGTACACCAGTGAAGTCAGAGGCTCCCATATGGCCACAGAAAAAGTTCCAGCCCACTGAGCATCATCTGATGAAATCCCCCACCTCCATTGCTATGGCACAACCAGGATAAAAGTGACACCAGTGGGTACCTTTGGAGGCCGTGGAGCCCCAAAGCAGAGCAGGGTTCATGACCCACGCTCAGCTCTCGGGTCTGCTCAGAATGTGAAGAGGAGCCTAAATGCTCAACATAGTCATGGAGATGACTCAGGGTGTCCTGTTAACAAAACTGGCTGCACTTATTGGCTAAGTAGATGTTTGGATGAGCAAAGCCCTTGTTTTGCAGTTTCTTCTTCCAAGCCAAATTTGCATGCCTTTGACTCAGCACTGAAAGGCTGTCTACAGACAAGGTACAAAACTTGAGGTCAGAAGATCTGGGGTCTCTCAAGTATGGTACCATCAATTATGGGATAAGGGTACACTCACTGCTTGCTCTTGCCTCACATTCTAGATTTCCCTCCCAAAAAAATAAAAAAAAGAATAAAAAGGAGGTGAGGTGACCTGCTAATGTGTTCAGTCTCCTGACCTTACTAGAAACTGTATCCTGTTAGCTTAGTAACATAATAAAATTGTAAGTTTGTGAGTAGGAAAATAAAATTAACAGACAGGAGCACATTTTTGACATATGATGAAATTACAGAAAATCCCTATGTGAGTATATGAAGACTTAGAGGATTTATGTTTAAAATGAAAAAAAAAAAATCCCATAATATTTTTATGCTGATGCCTATAAACATAGCGAATTAAAGCCTTACAGGTTGGATTTTTTTCTATTCCTACTGCACCCTCTGTTTTAATAAGTCCATTTGAAGACTACTGCTTCTGATTTCCTCTAGTTTGCTGCACTTATCCACTTTCTACACTTGCATCTTTGGAGCTTCACAGGCTGATGTATGTTTTAGTTTGTTTTAACATACTCAGTTTTAGTATGTACAGAAATACTGAAGTGTGTAAATTGAATTTCAAGCATTGATATCACTCATGGCGGCCATATATGGAGATGAAGTTGCTGGTATTTATTCTGCAAAATAATAAATGTGTTTCCACTCCAGTAGTTCCTGCTTTTTTTTCCCCTACCTAAAGTTCCACAATAGTTTTTAAATGTGAAATGCCATGGGAAAATACTTTCAGTGATTCATAATTTATGAGGATATCAACAAATCCATGTAATTTTGAAACAAGAAGGATTGATTTCTTAAACAACAAAGAGAAAAGTCAGGAGGAGCAAGAGAGAAAATTCCTTCCTAACACCAAGACACCCCCATTCTCCCTGTGACCCAGGGAGAAACGACATGAGACAATCCAAAGCATCATTTACATGAGGAGATTCTGTACCACATCCCTACTCACATTGCTGCTAAGAGATAAATCCTTTGATGATCACTCTGCTCATGTAAAATGGTAAGTCAGCCACATTTACAATAATCCTCATTTGCTTATTTACTTCATGTTTTCTGGTTATACAATTTTGTCTCTCTCTGTCTCTCTTTCTGTTGAATTTATCTGGATCTGAAATCACGGAAAAGAAAGATCTGAGTCCATGAGGCCATACAAGAAATGAAGAAGCAACGGACAAAGTTCAAAGATATTTAAACAAAAATAAACAGGACACGTATATGGACACTTATTTACATATACTGAAAATTTTGACTGTTGTATCTGAACTAGGAACTGCATTAATTACTTTATTACTGGAACTGCATTTATAGGAAGAGCTATCATCTATCACCTTCCTAAATGAGTCTGACCCACAGTAGAAGGGTGATTTGTGGATAGCACAGATTATGTTCTCCATTAAAACCTCCAGAAATATAAACAAAACTCTTCCTGCCAAATCTCTCAATATAGTCTTACACATCTGTATTTTTCATTTTCTATATTCCCCAAAAGCAGTAATTTTAATACTCAGTATTGATTGGAGTAAAAGGAAGTTGTATCTAATCTACCTGAAGGGGCAGCTCTGCCAATGAGAAACTGAGCAACTGGGCTCAGCAAAACTCAGCTGAGCAAAACTCAGCTCCATGGGCATCATATAAATATGCTTTTAGGTGGAGCTAAGTTTGGTCACAAATTAGTAATGTCTCAGTAATTAGAACCTCTTCCACAAAAGCTTTTGGAGATCTTACTGGGTTTTTTTCTCTTTCATGTTCTAGTAGAGATATCAGTTCTCTTCCTTCTGCAGGTTCTCTGTAGCCTCTTCATCTTTTACATGGTAGTTTCACCCTTGCTTCTGTCATTGTATGGTGTGAAAGTTTATATTTGTTGAGGCCACAGCAAGGGCCAGTTCTCCTAGGAGCCCTGTGTGGGTCTCCTGCTTGGCCATGTTATGTCAGAGGGCGAGGACACAGCATCCATTCAGGCACACTCCAATCTCACTGTCGAGTCCCATCTCATTGCCACACAGCTTCTTTAGGCTTTAATGTGCAAACAATCTGTACACCCTCTTGCAGGGTTCAGTAGCAGACCTGGTATGGAGGAACCCAAAGCAATTCCGGTTTAATTACATGTGTCATGATTTCATTTCCTCCTAGCAGCACCTGTAACTAACACAGCCCTTGAACAGGGGGGGATGAGAGGATGAAGGCTGTTTTTCCCTCCTTGTGTAGATCCTGAGCTAGCTTATCTGATGGTGCAACATGTACTCTGTTTCTGGCAGGAGCACGTAGTCCCTCTCCCTTTGCAAGCATCTCACTGAGCTTGCTGACACTGTGGGCATGAGGAGGGAGCACAAGGGGCACTCGGTTACCTTTTCTGCCCAAAACCCATCTCCTGGAACAAGCAAGCCTTCTAACCAGTAAGATGCTTCCATTCAGCATTATAAGTTAGACCAAGAGAGCACAAAGACTGGTGCCTACTAACATTAAAGATTTTTAAACAAGGCCGTGGTAGTAGCAGTACTAAAAATTCTGGCTTTCTGGTGGACACTACAACACTATAAATAATCTCTCCATTAACAAAATAAAGTGAAAACCACGAGTGCCCAATTGTGCTAGGTTTTCCTCCCTACCACAGTTAAAGCAAATCAGTAGAAATAAAATACTGAGCTGTGTGGACAGATGACAATTGTAAAAGAATAGTTACCGTGATTTATGGGGTTCCTTTATTGGTATTCCCCTGTTCCCAATGGAATAGAGAGGCAATGTAAGACAAGAAAGCAAAGGAAATTTGCAGTATTTCAGAAAGAGTGTCAATTTGGGTATATTTTCACCATATAAATATTATCTTTTCACATATTCTTACTTTCATTTCCTGCTGATCTAGCCTGCCAGAGCAGGAGGGGTTTAAAATATCTTTTTATCAAATGTGGTGTTCATAAACTATGCCAGTGAGGACAAATGGCAAAACTGCTGCTCCATGTGAGTTATCTTCCTTGGTAGTCCCAGCAGTCCTCCTTATGGAGCAGACTTCCCTGGAAACAGAAAAAGTGGAGATCCAGAAAGGAAAAGCGCGCTTCAATCTTCTGAGATGTTTCATGTATGATACTTGGGGTAGAGCTTTAGGAGGTGTCATTCTTGTAAATTTTTTTTTTTTAATTGTGACTATTTTCACAATTTTCCTGTCACTCTCAAAGCATCTCTAAAGTCTTTTTTCTTAGTACATCTGTTTCTCCATCCAGCTTCCATTAGGTTACTTATAGGAGCCTCAGCAGCCAGTTTAGCCACCAAGAGTTGACACAGAGCCTGGGCAATTGTGAAATCAACAGAATGAGAGTAAGAACAGGAAGATTTGGCACTCATGTTGAAGGTTAGGGAGACGTTGTCTCGACTAAGAGGAATTTCTGAATTTAGCACAGCACCGTATCACATTGCTGAGGTTCATAGTTGTGGCTGAGCCCAGGAGGTGCAAGCAAGAACAGTTCCTGATGTTCATGTGCCTGCAGAGGGTGCCACAGGAGGTGACAGGGAATCAAAATTCCCACTCTATCTATGCCCTCATCCACAAAGAAAGGAAGAGATGATAGCTTTCATGTAGCCAAATCCAAAGGTTTTCATATGAAAATAACTCAGATTCTATCAGATCCTGTGGATGGCCTGTTATTTAGGAGCCTGAGTGCCATTTCCTCCAGAAATGTCTTTCCAGAAAGGACCTTGTAATGCAAAACACGTTGTTGCCTGGAAGCTGAAGGCATCAAATCCCAGGGCTCATTCCCAGGTGTTCTGTCTGCATCTTTTCTGCTTCAGTGAAGTAGACCTGCACTCAAATACCCAGTAAAAGTCCAAACTTCAGATGTAAATATCTGTGAAGTCAGATTTAACCTGTCATTCTGCCTAGTCATTATGCATCTGCACCACCTCTGGACCCTGCAGCTCTGCCATTGTGGCAGTGAGAAGTGAGACTCCCAGCATAGTTGTTCCCAAAATCAGTAGAATCTCAGCACCCTGGTTCTTGCTGTTCTCTTGTTTAGCCAAGTGGCCATTTGCAGCCATGAGGCTGTTAAAGCAAAGCACACCTGGCTTTATGCAAAATGAGTGAATCCATTCCAGATTTGCTGAAATTAATGACGTGTCTCCAGAAGTGCTGCTCAAGAAAGGTGTGCTTACTTTATCCTCAGATCTGAGCTGTAGCAGTCTCCAAATTTGTCATCCACAGTATGGAACTGCGTTTGACTTGGATGCCTTACTGAGGCTTTTTTTGTTTTTCCTTTTGCTCTTCCTAAGAGATGGGAGAGGTGACAAAGTGAAGATGATGTGAAAATTTGCTACAGTACCTGGGCGACCATAAGTTTCTGTCAATTGTGCTGTCTCCAATGCATCTGAGAGCCTGAAAGTTAAACAGATTATGTCATTAGTCCCTAAAAACACAGGCACAGAAAAATGTCAAGTAGCCACTCCTAAATGTCAGATCAACAAGTACAGGTGCTAACAGTTTCCTTTTTGTGGATTCTGTGTTACACTGTATGGACATGACACACCCTAATGAACTTGGGTCTTACACAAGGCCTCCCACATTCATAGAACATTTAAGCAGCTCAGGTGTTGATATTTCTCTGTGCATATAAAGCAACTATGTCTAGAAACACTCAGGGTGTCTCTCCAAGTTTTCCTTGAAATATGCCTTTAAAAGGGTCTACCTGAAATGGGAGAAATTTGAGTATGAATTGCCCAAAAAGATTTTTCAAAATCCTTCAAAATGTGGATTCTTGGAAAAATAATTCCCTTTAGAAGCACAGTACCATAATGTTTCCAAAACACAATACTCTCCCTGATACTGTGCTGCCACAGCTATATTCTTCACTGGAATTTGGCTGATTAAATGGCAGTGCTTCCTGTAGAGGCAGCTGTGTCTGAATCCAAGACAATTTACCTCACTCTAAAGCAGGTGGCTGAAACAGTTCAGGTGAATTAATTGCAGTGTGCTCCTTCCTCTCCAAGGACTACATCATCCTGCACATCTATATCATGAAGACAGACATGCCCTTCAATGACTGCTGTGCAGACCAGCAGTGTTGCCCATTTTCATGCCCCTGCTACCCTGTAATTCTTGAAGGTATTTAAGAACAAACAGAAGTAACCTGAATCAGAAGAGAAAAAAATGAAAGAACATCAAGGTGCCTTTACAGATGACAGCTAAACATGTGGAATATGGTTATGGAAGAAGAAAAAAGTAATGATTTTTTAGCAGGAGTTAAACATCAAGAGGCTTGGATTAGTTATGTAGGCAACTTTAAATTTAGTTGGCAGGGTGAGCTATTATTGGCCGATAATAGGTCAGTTGTTTGGATAATTGAGCTGCTTTGCTCACCATCTCACCTCTGAGTGGCTTGTGCTTGCATACACCTAAATGACTGACACTGGAATTTTCTGGAATCCTCTTGGCCCAACATCCTTTGAAGGGTTGGTGGCTCTACCTAGCAGTGGGTTACCCCAGGAAAGATACTGGAGCAGCATCTGAGTACATCTAGAGAGTTAAAACACTCAAGGTCAGACAAGTCTTACATTTGGATACCTGCTTTGTAGACATGTACAGATGACCTAGTCATCCCATGCTAAAGATAGACAAAATTACATTCAGGGTGCTATCCGTCTGGCTTATTTTAGATAAAACCTTTAGGATGAGATAATATTTACTATAATCTCCATCATCCCTATCATTATCTTTTGATTACAGGAGCAACAGATTGGGTGTCTATATTTAGTATCACGGATCCCAGTTGTATCACTAAAAAACTCTTGGAGCATTTAACTGAATTGTGAGGGGATATATTCATGTCATCAAAGCTATATGTGTACCTAGTCCCCAGGAAACGCTTTTGCAGGTCTAGATCTTACACCTCAAATATAAGGTGGATGCAATTGGCTGTTGGATATACTCCATGCAAATTTTAACTACCCTGGCTCAGGGCTCAATGCCCAGAGCTCAGCTGTGCCTGGATACAGATTTGAACAACCTCTGCCTTGTCCTATCCTCCCGTGCCTGGTGGCTCCTGCTCTGCTCTCATGGTAGAGGACAGGTACCTGGAATAGCTGGAGCTCTAAACCCTTTTTATCAGAGATTGCCTCCCTCCACTGGGAGAAGGTGGCAGCAGATCCTGTCCAAATGAACAGCAAGTTGCACTATCTTGTGCTATTTTTTCACACAGCTCTGCCCTTGTTTTCTCTCCCTTTTCACTGGCCTCTCTGCTCTCCTCCATCAGTCAGGCTCATATCTACAATGGCTTCCTGAAAAGCTGCCTCTCTTTGGCAACACCACTGGGAAACCAAGCTGATAAAGCCCCTCGGGAATGCTGAGGCTGTTTTGTTTTGCCTCACACCCTGTGTCACACTTGCCGTGGTGCATCCTGCAGGTGAAGAGCCAGTGGTCACTGCACGCTGAGACAGTGCCACATGTGCTGTGAGAACCCCTCCGGCCCTGCAGTGCAGGGACAACTATAGCTACAGCAGCCAGGACTCAGGTATGTGCAGATGTAGCCTTATTAATTTCCTGTCCAGAATGTGTAAATCTGGGCTGGCTGCTTTGCTACAGCATCAACATGGACACACGTGCTGTTAAGAACATCCCCTGTTGTTTAATTTCATATTTTGCTCTCTTGTAACACAAAACCTAGGAGCCCTCTGAGCAACTGTGTACATTTCACTCTGTAAGTAGTTTAAAAGTATATTAAAACATTAATCTTCTTCCAAGCCCCAGTATGCCAGGTTTCTGACTGGAACACAGCTTAATGGATGACTCATTGCAGATACATTGTATAATGGTGTGATGTTCTGATAGTCAGTGATTTACAGCTACAATACTTAGCACGGTCTTGCTTTGGAAAATCCTTTTATTGCTTATTTGTAGAACATATGGATACTTGGAATTTAAGAATATTTTCATAGAATAATGTAATATTAGTCAGAATAGTCAGGAAAAAAACCTGCCATTTTTTAAGGCAGAGCAGTAATCAAACTTGAAGCTACTACTTTCAAATGCTAAGTTTAGATTATTTGAGAATATATTGTATTGCCTTCAAAATGAATTTGAATAAACCATATCTGGCCTCCATGGCAAGCTGGAATCTCTTTGAAGAGGGTGCTTTGGTCCTATGCACTGGGGACGTTTCCCAGAGGTGGAGAGGAACTAGAATAATAAGGCCAAATATATGTTTATTTCCCTTTAAACAAAGAAGTGTACAGCTATAATGATGGCTCATATAGCTGGCTTGGTTTAAAATCCATACCCTTGGCTGACCTGTCCTCAGCAATTTATTTGAAATGTCAGTGGGGGACATTTCAGTGGATAGTGAGCATTGGAGAAGGGATATCATTATGCATGCTGAGGGGCTTTCCCACACTTGTTTTCCATAGGGCAGGCTGTCTGGAGTTAACAAGGACTGATGTAAAGCACAGACCTCCCAACCTGCCAACCTGAGTTCCTTTACCTGGGACAGCACTGCAGGAATGGGCACACACAGGAATCTGCACAACTTTACTGTGCCAAAACACAGCCAAGCCTTTTGCTCTACTGAATTACTAGGACAACATCCTCAAACAATTAGAAGGTTTATTTCATATTAAATTTTGTTATTATTGTGGAAAGAGGAGTTCTGGGGTTAAGTAGTTCAAGAGTTTTGTCTTGATTTGCCTCGATGAGTAGTGATGGTAATTAAGGGTGCAGTTTTCTGTCCATAAGCTATTAACTAATAGCCATCTTATAGCCATCTTAACAGAGAAATGACAAGCATATGTGATGAGAGGCTGCTGGATTAGCTGAGGAGAGCACTATGCCAATTACATTATTGTGCAATTGCAGGGTCCTGTATAGGACCTTTGGGACTTCTTTGGCAGGACAGGAACATTAACAGTGTTTATAACATGCCAATGTGCCCTGCAAAATATCATAGACACCTTTTCTATCTCTTTTTAGTAAAAGGAGAGTAAATTGTTTTATTTCTCCTCTGGGAAATGTTCCAGAATCCTTTTGAAGTGCTTATGTTCCATACTGCAGTTGTGGTGTTTACAAGAGATCCATAACTCCCTGCAAGATTTACAAGTGAGAAGAAGATGACTGACTGTATTCCTATTGACCACTTCTGCCCCTGAGTAGTTAGGCTGCAATTTAAAGTCATTGCAGGTTGCAGAGAAAGGAGAATTAGCAATAATGGACATTTTTTCCTTGGATGCTGTGTCCTGCAAAAAAAGTAAAGAACTTTTCTCAGTTTCTGTGCCCATCAATGCAATGCAAACATGTGGCCAGGGGCAGACTCTTTACTTACAGATTGAGTTTCTTTCCACATTGCATTCTGCCAAAAGAGGTGCATTCTTGGACATCCTTCCAGAAGCACAAAAGGAGCTGCTTTTTTAGGTGGTTACCTGGCTTTGAGGGCTGGTAATTTTCCTGATAATTTTTTTACATTTCCTGTTGCTATAGCCATCAACAGGACAGTGTAGGACAGTGCTGTCTGTTTCCAGGCTGCCAAAAAATGGAGCATTTGTTTAGTCCTTTGTTCAGGAGGCAGGCACACTAATCTGAGCAACAGTTATGGGGCTGCACTAGAAAGGACCAGATATTTTCTTTCAACCTGTGCTGCTCATGAATTAAAACCCACTAGTTTCAGTCACCTGTACATCTGCAGACTGAAGAGCTCATGACTTTTAACTCATCTTCAGAGTGAAGGTGCTGCAATAATCCTGTCCTGGATTTCACTGTGCTGCATATTGTACAAGACACAACAAGGACAGAGCTGCTGCCTCAAAGAACCTACAGCAAAACTTTTGTCTTCAGCAGAAAATAAACTCCCTACACATGTTTTTTATCTCAGAGTCAACAGTCATAAAATCCTAGAATCACAGAATGGTTTGGTTGGAAGGGACCTTAAAGATCATCTGATTCCAGCAGCCCTGCCATGGGCAGGGGGAGCTTTCATTAGATCAGGTTACTCAGAGCCCCACCCCACGTGGTCTTGAGCACTTCCAGGTACAGGGAGTCTACAACCTCTCTGGGCAGCCTGTTCCAGTGCCTCACCACCCTTGTAGTAAAACTATCCGTCTTTATAAATTATAGATATCAGTCTTTATAGATTATAGAAAAGATTCATAAATTATAGTAAAGAAAACAAACAGTTACCAAGCATTGACAGGTATTGTTTCTGTATCATCTTGAAGTTTTATTTTATTGTTTCTGTAAGACTAAACACTATATAAAACATACTGTTTTTTCAATTTTTTCAATTAAGATTAATATACACCAAGGTGTTGGTTGCATTTGTCATGTTTTATTTTTTACCAATAGAATTCTTATCAGTAAAAGGTTCTCTTTTACTGAAAAATCTCTTTTACTTGCTCTGACCAAAGAAAAATGGTTTCTTTATTGTAGGAAAAAATTTCCATTGCATCACTTAGCCACAGCTGAAACACACTACATTTGTTACCTTGTCCAAAGCAAACTGATTTTTTTTCCTTTGAATAATATAAATTTAAAATCTTATCTCAATGCGCTGTTGTGTTTAAACTCCTTATAATAATTTTTTCAAATAAATTCTCAAATTAGTATGATGTGTATGAAAGTATTAGTCATAACAATCCTTTATTCTTTGCCAAGGGTTTTCTTAATTCTCTAATTTACTACATCATAAGCGATTACATTCCTCAAGAGTCATATGTTGTCTGCATGTTTATTGCTGTAAAGGATAAGTAAAAGATTCCACTTTTGAAGCCACAAGTCATAGTTCAAATGGGCTACCTGAAAGAAAGAAATGTTGGGAAATGAAGCAAATGAAGCTTAGCTCTGCAGCTGTCAGGGACAGTTTTTCTGTGTGTGCATTTGTTTGAGCTACAGCTACAAGTGCCAGCAAGGACTGACTTGGTTCTAGTGGAAGGTTCATTCACTCAGTCTCTGCCCAGGGGTTGGTGAGCAGCACACACAGCTGGCAAAGAGGAGCAAGGATCCTCCACAGTCACCCTCCCTTCAGCTGGGCAGTATGAAACAGGGAAAGAATTAGGTCAGAATGACAGATTTGAGAAGGACCATAGATTTTATTGCAGAACTCACCATCTGTGCTCAGATCCCCTCCACCTGCCAAGCTGCAGGCAAAGCTGTTCCTAGAGCCCAGGGGACTGGATGGAACACTGGGACAATTTGGGCCTGGCAAGGGCAGGACCAGCCTATGTGCAATATGCAGGCACCCTGAGTCACTCCCACGAAATTCATCAGGAAAGTGATGCCTCAAGCCCTCAGGTGATCCCCTGACCTGCAGCTCCTCCTTGGAGACCTCCACAAGTGGACACAGTGCTGGCCCAGCCAAACCTCAGACACAGAAAACTGCTGTGATGCTCAGGAAGTTTGCTTACATGCTAGGGGCCCGGGTGGCTGGCTCATGCCAGGGAGAGTGCCACCCAAATCCATGTGCACACTGAGGGAAGTGCCTGTCAGGCAAGGCAGCCCTTGTAGGGATGAGTGATCAATAAGGGGAGAAGGCAGAAAGGTAAGGCACCTGCTGGGTGGCTGCATAGAGCTTGGGCTAGGAAACAAGGCAATAAATATATTGACCCAGACCTGTGAAAAACAGTCCAGGAATGATATAAGAGACCTAAACGAACACTTTTGCCCACAGAAAAAGGAGCAAATACATCTCCCCTTGTCATTTGTTTTGATGGTGGTGGTAGTGATGGATGGTGGGTTGAGTTGGGTTCAACAACCCTTTTTGCACACACTTTTAAGAACTGTTTAACAGTCCATTCTGTCCTGCATGGTGAGAAGAAAACATGAATCACCAGAAAATAAAAATCAGTTTTTCACACTAACCTTGTCAGAATTCTATATCCTAACCTATCAATAACCCTGTATTTTCGTGAACACCAACCTGCACTGCAGATATAGAAACAGAACTAAATACACAAGTTTGGGCAATTGGGAATGTTCTTCAGCAACAGAAGCTGGTGGATTGGATGACTGAGAAGATTTTCTGGTCCAGAGGGGCAGTGCAGACAAATGTAAAACATGCACTCCCCTATCTGCTGAACTGCAATATTGTCTCTTGAAAGAGACAAATGAATCCTAGTGACATCTTGTACAGCCCAGGTAGTCAGCTTGGAAAACATCTGCAGAACTTAGGGGAAAAAAGTATTCTCCTGTGGCCACAGATGGTGGCTGCTACTTTGCTATCACTACTATGACCTCAGATTTCTAGGTGGCATTTGGTGCTCCTCAGAAGCAGTGGATCTCTTGTCAGCACAGCAATACCTGCCCACTCCTCCTGGCCCTCCTGTGTTGTAGTGACAGTGAAGTCCAGGTGGAGACCTCACTGCCCTCCCTAAGAAAGTAAATTGCCATGAAGAAGAGGAGCAGCATTGTCCCTCACCAGCTGGCACTCCAGTAGTGGACACAACATGGTTCCCTCCACCATCTGCCCACTGCTTCCCAATTTTTTGCTTCATCAAAATAGAGCAAAGCTGTCACCTCACAAATTGACAAAGTCTCACTGGTACCCTACAAAAGAATCTCTGCTGCCAGCAAAACTCGCACTTTCCAAAGGAATTCATTCAGAGCTGGGGGCTGTTTAAAGCATAAATGACTCTGGCTTAGAAGAGAGACCTGAATAAAAACTTAGAAAATTTTGATCAAAAGGAAGTCACCCAAACTGGAGCTTGATGTCACTGTCTTTTCCACAGCCCCCCTTTGACCTCCAGAACAAGTTTTTTGTTTCAGTTCTAAAAAACCCATCAAAGTTTTGAAGGAAGTTTTTTAGTTTGTGGTACGTTTTGGAGTGCTTTTATCATAATCCTACTTTGTGAAGGCTCTAATTTAATTTAATTTAATTAATTTAGTTTAATTTAATTTCATTAGTTCATCTCATTTATTAAAGTTTAAAATCCCTCTCACTGACAGGTCCTGAACAAAAAAACCAAAAACAGAAAGAGCTGGGAATTTTTGTTCCCCTTTACTTTCTTACAGCCTAGCAGTAACATTTGTCTTTGCCTACTTAAATGCAAAATGCTGCCAAGTGTGTGACTTTCTCTCATTTATCCAACAGGTCAGCTGCAAAGTGCTGCAGTTCTTTCATCAGTACATGCTGGGCTGCAACTACTTCTGGATGCTGTGTGAAGGCATTTATCTTCACACGCTGATCGTGGTGGCCGTGTTCGCCGAGGAGCAGCGCCTGCACTGGTATTACCTCCTGGGCTGGGGTATGTACTCAGCACTCGTAGCAAGATGGGCAGCAAGTTCAGGGGTTTGAATTCCTCTAGCACTTATGTACCACTCATGACCTAGCTTACAGCATTAAATCATAGTTACACACTGAGTTCTTGGACCCTAAATTTGAGTGCATATCATTACATAAGCTTAGAAACTTACAAAAAAATGCATGAAAAATTGTTTTTTGTTTGCTTGCATCTTGGGATTTGCAGAAGGAAATGTCTAAGCACTGTTAAGAAAAGCTATGGGAGAAAATATATTTTTATTCAAGTACATCTCTTTTCTGAAAAAAAGTTGTTTATTTTTGTCACATATGTGCAAAAATGTGAATGTGTGATAGTACCTATAAAATATCATTTTCCTGGAATCAGGAGGAAAGATCAGCATCTGTGCCTCACAAAGTGAAGCAAACACAGCAAACAAAAAACGGAACCAGAATTTCTCTGGAAGTGAATCCAGTATCAGATATATTTTGGCATATGTTGTTTTAAAGGAAAAAATTGATTTTACCTGGTAAGGAGATAATGATTTTGCTGTCAGGACTGGTTTTGTCCAACAGCATGTGGTCACATGCATATTCCCCAAAGAACCATGACTAGGTCTGTTTCCTCATCTCCAAATATGTCATCTCCTCTGTTTTCACTAAGGGACCCCTTGCCTTTTTAATGGGTTGCAGCAGATATTTTTCCTTTGGACTATCTGGTCCAATAAAAGGCCATATAAATACAATCAGTAAATTACAATGAAGTATCTTTTACATTTAAATCACTGTTTTAAATCCAGTCCACATCAGTGTTGACAGAAAATCAATATCAAGAGCTTTTTTCCAATTTGGCAACCATGAATCTGTGGCCTCATTCCAATTTCTGGTAAGGCAGTCCCCTATCTTGAAACCACTGGTGCAGCAAAGCAGCAAATGATGGACCTTGATCCACTGTCCCACTGCACACAGGGATGTTCCTGCAAGCCCTGTCTGAAGAAGATACAATTTATGCTATACTGGCCATCCTCTTTGGTGAAGCTGTACTTTTTCAAGATTATTTCATTTACAGCAGGAAAACTGAAAAATAGCCCTGTTGCCTAAACCAATAAATCTAGAAATTTTTAGATTAATTTAATGGATAATTAGATAACTATGTAATTAGATCAGAGGAAAACAACCCAGTTCTATATGTTCTGAAAAAATTTAAAACACTATCTTCAAACACAAATTAAGCATCCAATATTTGATCCCAGACAGGCAGTAACAGCAAAGTTATCTCGTATTTGTATATTCATTTTAAAGTCTGGTCATTTACTTTCTTCTTACGATACAAAGCTTAGTGCTCTCTAGATACCTACATTAAATACTAAGAAAATTCACATGATTTTCTGGTTTATATGTTTTTTAGTGCCTGATAGCAGTCTCCAGGCATGTAATTTGTCTTTGGTGGGGTTTTTTTGTTTGTTGGGTTTTTCTTAATGAGAACACCAGCATGCACTCTTTTTTCTTATGAGAATGGCATCTTTTCTAAGAGGCACTTGTAATGCTTTTGGAATTAAAAGTATGTGAAACACTATCAGCTCCTAAATGAAAACAACCTTCCTGAAGAATCTTAAATCATGTTAGAGTTTCTGGATTTTGCCAGTCCAAATAGCTGAGTCCTCTTGGAGCAAGCAGCTGTGCTATCACAAAAATCTTATAGTTCAGAATATTTGAATATAAAAAGTCTCACAGGGCTGTGAAACAGCAACCCAATGTGACGAGTCATTTTACACATTTGCTTCCAGTCAAAACTTTTTCATGTCTTGCAGAACAAGGCTTCCCAAAATAGTGTCACTCCATATTCAATTATGCAAGAGGAATATGGTCATATGGTCACAGAGCTTTTTTTTTTTTTTTTTTTTTTCTGATGACATTCAATTTAGGCAGAGCAATTTAATGCACCTGTAACATCTAGCCTGCAATGACAACTAAGGAGCCAGCAGCAGCAGTGCTGAGAATGACACCAGCAGCATGGTGGGGAGTTCAGTGAATTTACCTCATAAGACACACATCAGTATCTGCAGAGCTGCCCAAAAATTAAAGAGGGTGGTGGCTGTGGTAATAGGGTGCTGAGAAGGAAAAAGTTATTAAAAACGGATATAACTCTTGACAATGTGTCTGCAGCCTTTTTTATGAAACTAGATTAAAAAAAAAAAAAAAAGGTAATGATTAGCACCTCCTAACTACAGTAGAAATATTAATAATAGAAAAATGATCTGATTATGACAATCTGGTGACCTCTTAAGTTTGCATGAATCATTCCACTGATTCCTGAAGGAGTAGTAACACACTCTTGCTTTAAACATCCATCTATGTTAATCAATGGATGGGGATACTTTTCTCCAAAGGGCAGTACAGAGGAACCAGAGCAGGCTGTGTTCTGAATTACAATTCAAGAGACCAAGGCAAATGTCCAAGATGAAGTTACTCATTATTCATTGCTATTGTTAATCCCCATGCAAGAATATCTGGCCTACTTTATTTGGAAAAACTATTAATGACATTTGTAAAATAGCTTTATAATAAAAATAAACATCTGAGCAAACATCTATATAAAAACATCTACAAAAGGTTTGAGGTGATTGAGTGGAATCTGACACAGGCAGATGTATTTCAAGGCTGATGCCATCAGTTGACCCCTTCTCTGGGAACTGCTGCTGGGGATGTCATTTCTTATTTGTTATTGTTTCACTGGGTCAGGAAATCACCATTAGGCAGGACAAGAAAACAGTATCAACTGTGTGCAACAGTACAGTTCATTCTGGCTGCTTCAGGCAGCTTCAGGCAGCTTCATCCACAGGAAAGTGAAAAGGCAATCATTTATTTGGACAGTGCTGAAACTGAGTGCCTTCCAAATTGTGCTGGGATACTGACCTAATTGCCAGTTTGTGCTGTAAAGGACCTGCCATGACCTCAAGGGATATGTCATATCTGTCCCTGGCATGGCTGGGGACCTTCTCTCTTATTCACTGCTCACCATGGGTAGGTGGGACTCTGTAGGGATACATGTAACCAGACCCCACAGTCCTTGGTGCCCTACTTCTCAGTACCGCTCGCTTTTTGGCCCTTTACAAGAGCAACATTTAGCCCTAGAAGAGCCCATCCAGCCTGCAGCTGGAAATCTGAGCTTTAGAGAGTCATGAGCTTCTTAGCCTGTGACTAGCTAATGAAGACTTTCCACTGCATTCTGCACTGAGATTTGCTTTTGTTTGTTGAGCCAAATATCCTAGGCTAATGCATTTAGCAGAAGAAAAAAGCTCTTTTTACATCATGTGGCATGTTCTACTTGCAATACTCCAGGTCACAGCTTTCAGCTGAAGAAGTTTTGCTATTACAGAAAGGCCCCTTAAAAATTGCATTTCAGTCTGTCAGCAAAACTGGCCCAGACTTGCTCCATTTCCCAATCAAAACTATTTTCTCAATCTGTCAATCCCATGAGCTCACCCTGAGGTCATAAGCTCCTTTCTTTTTATTCTGAGATTTTTATTGTGTTGCTGTGCATCATCACCCAAAAAGGGAATTCTGCAGCAAGAGGCCAAGGCATCATTTTCTAAAAGCATATAAAGGAGAAGGCAATCCATTTTGTTCTCCCACAGCTGCATTGTCCTCCCAAGGTAAATTGCAATAAGAAGAACATTTTTTGGCAGTAGAGTAAATAGCTATTGCTTAAAGATACCTGTAAACATAAGAGTGTATTTATGTATCCTTGGACCTTATTCTCACTCCCCACAACATGGGTAAGGATCCTCCACCTCTTCTAAATATTTTTGTGAAACCACTAACATGTGAAAAAAACATGAGCTGTGTTCTTTTAACCCCTCTGTGATTCATCATGGTATCGATAGGATATTTTCACACATTTTCATTTCTAATTAGGGAATAGCCAGACCTCAGTAGACAGGTCTGTGTTTAACAGAGAAAAGGCAGCAGCAGCACCAGAGGTGTGCACCAAGCTCTCTGCACAGGACAGACAAGGCAGCAGACCATGTCCAGCTGTCTGTATGTGCAAGGCTGTACAAACTGGGGTTGGCACTGCAGTGCAGGCTCCCCAGTTCCAGGTTTCTAGCCTATTGGAGAGGGATATGACGTTTTAACAAGCTGAAGGGAAAGGAAAAGGAGTGGACTACACTGTTCCTCTCAGTGTCAGGCTGGAAATAAGAACTTGAGCTCTCTGCTTTGTTAAGCATGGTATGTTGGAAAGCCCAGTGCAAACTTGCTCCCATCAGCTCCTCATCAAAGCCTCCTCTGAGGTGTCACAAATAAGTCAGGATATGTGGATTTATGGTATTCACAGCTCTTGTCCCTATTGAGATAAAGCTGCATGGAGTGGGCTTGGCTGCAAACACACTGAGAACTACAGGAGATATCACAAATTCCCATCCCCTAAAACCTCCTGGCTCCAAACACTTTCTCATGCTGTTGGCTCCAAAAGAGAAACTCTGCACTCTGTTTCTTATTGCTCCATAATCTGGATGCAAGTCAATGTGCCTCTCTATTGCTCAACAGTTATTTACATGATTTTTAACAAGTGTCCTGGTTTCCTAAGGGAAGACTCCTCTGAGAACAGAATGATCCCTACATCCTTCCCACACTGCATGCTCACACCCTTCCCTGCAAAAGCCACAGCAGTGCAGGGGACCCTGGCAGCAGCTTTGAGAGACCCCAGAAGAACATGGTCTGTGGGTTTTGCTTCTCCTTTTGGCCTGCCTTGAATGTTAATCCTTTTTGCATCTCACCATTAAGGTGCTGCCAGGATCTGGGTGTGATGGAATAAGTTCTTTCCTGAAAGATATGATTTCACATCCATATGTTTTGTGAACAAGTGACTTATCAGTGTGTGACACACATGAAATTCAAGCTAAACAAACAACAAGACTGATCAATAACTTTAATCATTGCAGGGTTCCCTTTAGTGCCAGCATCCATTCATGCAGTTGCAAGAGCCAGATACTTCAATGACAAGTGAGTAGCATGTCTGTTTTTGAAAGAACTTAGCATTATTTAACTGTGCAGCAAATTTTATTCAAGTTAGTAACAAATGTTAATGCTGTATTTCTCCTCCAGCTGCTGGATGAGTGTTGACACCCACTTGCTTTACATTGTTCATGGACCTGTAATGGCAGCTTTATTGGTAAGAATATTGTTTGCTATCAACAATATATCAGTATAATAATTATTTTAGAAATGGTGCCAACCTGAACAAAATAGAAGCTTCTGTACTATAAATATTTTGGTCAAAACTCAGAAGTAACTGAAGGTTTTTTCTACTCAGTCTTATAAAGGATGGGCTCAAAACACCTTTTTCCAGTGGGACTTGAGATGAGCACACTGCATTTATGTGACATCAGTCATTTAACTGCACCTTAGCTGGGGTGAGCTGGTTGCCTAGTATGGGTTTTGCTGGCCACTGAGCTGGTGTGGTCCAAAGGTAGGGAGCTAAAAGAGTTCCAGGGAAAGGACTGGACTGGGCTGTCTGAGTAGGAGGACAAGACTGAAAGTGCAGCTTGGCAATGTGCATACATGCAGTGTGTGGTATGCCAGTCATGCAGTTGGGCACAGTAACCCTGACCTTCCTGACAGGTGCAGAAAGGGTTTTATTCAACCCAAGCCCCAAGCTCATCTCATCGTGTCACCCAAGATGCACTTTTGTCTTTTTATCTGCCTCTTACTTGCAAACACCTGTGTGGACATATCTGCAATAATTGCCTCAGAGATCAAACAATAGCACGGTGAGTACTGGGAACATCTTTGAATAAACAACTTTTCATGTAATAGCTGAAAAAACAAAAAATCTTTCTGCCCTTTCTGGAGAAACAGTCTTTCACATCAGCTATGTGAATTAGCCCATCCTTTCCTGCCTTATAGGAAGTCTGTTCATCCCAAAGAATCACATTTAATGTGGGTTTATTAGTTCAATCTTGATTGTATCTGCTTTTGTAATGCCAATTACCATCTGAGAGAGCCCATGTAACCTTTATTTTTGTCATTGTGATCCCAGTCTGTGCATCTTGGCCACAAAGAAAAAAGAAGCAACTATTATGAAAAAAAGAGCAATCTTCAGCTCTTTTCAAAATAAAACATTATAATTCTGTGTTGTGCTTATGTCATTTCCAGTCCTATTTTTCTTATGAAGATGTCGATGTCTACAGTATGTCCTGCTTGACTTGCTACAAAAAATCCCATAGTGGCAGACTGATTCAGAAGAGCTGAGGGGTTTTAACTTTGTAAATTCTTTCTTTGACTTTTCAGAGTTCCTTTCAGAAAATCTAAAAGTGAAGGTTAAGCAGAGTGAATGAAGTCAGAATAGGATGGAGAATGAGGTTTAGATTTAATGTTGAGTGGGACCTCAGAAGTAATTTATTATTCCTCTTTTCTAGTAGAGCACAAATGTAAAACAGTTGAAAGGTCTCCCAGTGTAGTTTAGAAGTGATGAAATGTTTCACAAGAGCTTGCTGATTCACTGTTCTGAAAAAAATCAACTGAAACTTCTGTATATAGATGTGATTTGAGCTCTTGAAATACCTATGGAAATTATACAAGTTACATACTAATTTCAAAAAGTTAGCAGTAAAAAGAAAGTCTATTAGAGTTCCAAAGTATCAGTGCCTGATTTTACTGTAGCAGAGTGGAAAAGAGGATCTGGGTACACTGGAGACCGAGAGGATCTGTGATGCCAGGGATGTCCACAGGGCAGGCACTGAGCCCATTATGAGCCAGGGTCTGCCCTCCCTCTGCCTGCAGGCTCTCAGCACATCCCACAAGGAGCTCTCTGTGAAGCCAGAGTCAAGGGCAGGTTACTCTGTGCTGAGGTCAGATTTCCAGAAATACCTGAGGAGAGGAGATGCTGAACTGCTTGGTATGATTGATCATAAGGGTCAGGGGCAAAATCTTCTGGTGTCTGGCCTTTCTGCCCTGAAGCAGCAGCTGTTCCCTGTTCCCTGTGGGCAGAGTACCACAGGGTTCCTGAGGTCTGCTGGAGGCAAGGGGTGGCCTGGCTTTTCCTCAAGAACAGCCATACACCTCTGCTCACAGACAAGCCTGAAGCATCAGCCCATGGAGCATATTCCTTAGGGAAATTGTGTGCTCCCGTAGGTCCCATGTGCCCAGGGACATGCTGGAGTTTGTCACACCTGGCAAGGTAGCTTGGCAACTGTCAGACTCAGGACAGTGACATGGTTATTTCTAGAGGACAATTTGTCCACCCCATTTGAACTTCCTATAGAAAAATAATAGTGTTCCCTGGAAACCCTGAATTTGCTCACATCAGTGTCAAAACATCCAGTGATCCTAGGACTGACCCCTGCCTGCCTGAAGATGCATGCAGGCTCCAAATCATGTAGAGGTGCTTAGCAGATCTTTCTTCAAAATATTCAAGATACTTCCAAGACCTGACTGCCAAGGAGCTGCCCACTATGGGGTACAATAAAGCCAGAAAACTACACTTTACTGCCATTTATGTGCTTTGTATTTTTATTTTGAATGTCTGTTTAATTTGAACATTTTCACCTACAATAGCTTTGCTTTTGCAGGTCAATTTTTTCTTTTTGCTTAACATTGTCCGAGTTTTGGTGACAAAGCTGAGAGACACCCACCGTGCTGAGTCCAACATGTACATGAAAGCTGTCAGAGCCACTTTAATCCTGGTGCCCTTACTAGGAATTCAGTTTGTCATTATTCCCTGGAGACCAGAAAACCGACTTGCTGGAGAAATATATGATTACATCATGCATATACTAATGCATTACCAGGTATGTAGCACCTTCAGTATAGTTGAATTGTTTGATGTTAAACTAATTTACTGTTGCCAGGGGTTTTGCCCTGAAGCAGAAAATAACTGGGTTTTCAGTTCTTTTCCAACCATTTCACAGTATTGGATTATCTGCACTTGCACAAGCAGCACCACTGTGTAAAGAACAGTGAGCAGGTAGGGGAAACAATGTAATAAGTCACCAAAATTATCAGTTTACACTATTTCTAAACTATGGAGAGAAAACTGAGTTCACAGAGGGCTTGTATGTTCCAGGACAACTTCTGCTGAAGTTCTCATATTGACTGAAACTAGTGCTGTGACATTAATATTAAAACAAGCAGTGTTTACATGGTGTTGTTCAGAGGGAATGCCAACACACAAAAGAAAAAGACAGAGACAACTTAGAGAAAACTAAGCTTCATTTGGGAGTTAGAATTCCATTACGAGGTAGTTTAAATTATCAGACTGACGTTTTGATTTCAAAAATGCTTTGAAAATACAACATCATTCAGTAAGTCTAGTTTATTTTGTTTTGAAAACAAAACAGGCCAAATCAAAATTAATTTAAATGCTGGGTTATCTGTGTGACTGACTGGAATAGATCTAGTCCTATAGTGGCTGGGAAAGGCAGTTTTTCAATGCATTTGTGAGTAGTGGTCAACATGAGTGAATATGGTGACCTACTTCTTGCTTCCATTCATATGGAAGGTAAGTGAAGAAATCATTCTAACACTTTAATAAGAAAAAAGCTTAAAAAATCAATAGTGCTTTTTCTTTAAATGATATGATAAATAAAACTACCAAAATCTATGCATCCTGTCAGATTATATATACTGCTTATCATCCTTATCCCTTCAAAACTGTGGGTGTTCTTGCTGCTGCATGGATAGAATAACTGAAGTTATAGGTCTGCTTTTGAAGTGTATGACATCTTATATTACAGTTCTGCCTAAAAGGAATGACAGCCTTTTTTCTTCTATTGTTGTCTGTATTGTTACTTTTTCATTTACAAGAGCTATAAAGGAATATCTCCAAATTAGTTTTTTGGTGACAAATTATTTGATTACAGTTCTAACAAGTTAGGATAAGACAGAGTGTTACAATAATCACTTTACTCTTAAAATATCCTTTGAATCTTGTGCAGTTGTTGGAGAATTGCAAAACCAATTATAATTGTCTTAATTAAAAATTCTAATTGTGATGATTATGCAACAGAATTTCACCAAACTGAGGTTAAAATGGAGGCTGCACTGATGAAGGGGGCTGGGTGAGGGAGGGATCTCAGGCAGGAGTGTTTCATCCCTGATGGTTCCTTCTGCTCACACAGAAGAACCCTTGCCACCTCTGCAGTACAATCTCAGTGTGCTTCCTGCAAGAACTTGGCCTTTTGAAGGACTGTGCAGTTGTCCTGATGGCTGCAGCTCACTGCAATCCTCACTTTTCCACTTAGACTGGATATTTAATTGTAACCTAAAATAAACATTCTTAATCCTTTCCCTAACATTTCTTGTATGCATATTTAAGATCAATCTCCAGCTGTACAATCACTCCTCTGGAGCTCATTTTCTTCTAGGGCTGGCTCTGTAATTAGCAGGTACTGTATTAGCTTGTGTAATGACTGTGTTTCCTCACTAGCTATTGCACTCCCATGACCCACGGCACAGCCAGCCCATGCAGACACCAGCAAGAGTCTGTGGGGTTTTGCAGCTCATGGCTTGTCAGTCGTGTACAAGCATCCTGGGAAAAATTACCAAACTTTTTTTGGTGCAAAATGTTACACATTTTTCATTTCTGCCGTGGTTAAATGAGAAAATTTTATGCCTTTTCAAGAACAGAAAGAAAGACAGGTTTTCACAGTACATGACTTATTTAGGTGCATGTGAAGGATTGATGTGTTAGTTATATAATTCATGTACGCAGAAACGGTGCAAACAAGCACTGTAGTCTATTGTAAAACTCAGAGGGTTGAAGATAAGAAAGAATTTGTTCACAAAAACCCATATACTGCTATTTCTTTCAGAGAATTGTTTTCCCAGTTGAAAAACAACACACCAGTGTTTTATTTTATTTTATTTTATTTTATTTTATTTTATTTTATTTATCAACAAGGTAGGTTTCCTCTACTGAAGTCACTTCTGAACAACACCAGAAGTCTGGTTTTGATCTCTCCCACTCATTTTGTGATGGTATCATCAATGCTCATCATTTTAAGCAGAAGTTGTTTCTCAAATATGGCTCTGTGAACAATTCACAAACACTGAATGTCTACTGCATGTGTCTTTCACACAGTAGACCAGATTTTTCTTAACAGATCCAAAGAACAGACATATAAATGATAAAAAAAATGGAAGACTGGTTTTGTCTGTTTGTTGGTTTTGTTTGTTTTGTTGCAAATGGGAATGCATACACTTTTCCAGACCAGATAGCAAACTTCCCATTAATCCTCTAAATGAACCTCTAGAGGTTCATATCTCTTCTCACCATCACCAATATCAGCTTTTCTGTCTTCAGAATGTTGAAATGAAAAGTCCATCAGACAAGAGAAAGACATTTCACCCGTTACACTGTGGTTTAACCCCAGCTGGCAACTCAGGCCCACAGAGCCACTCACTCACTCTCTACATTGGGCATGGAGGAGAGAACTGGAAGAGTAAAAGTGAAAACAGGGAAAATTCATGGGTTGAGATAAAGACAGTTTAGTAGATAAAGCAAAATCACATATGCAAGCAAAGCAAAATCACATATGCAAGCAAAGCAAAATACAGAATTCATTCTCACCTTCCCATGGCCAAGCAGTAGTTCAGCCATCTTCAGGGAGGCAGGGCTCCATCACATGCAAAAAATTACCTGGAACAAAAAAACGCCAGCACTCCAAACATCCCCCCTTTTTCTTTATCTCCCACTTTATATGCTGATCAGAATATCATGATCATGATCATGATCTGGAATATTCCTTGGATCAGCTGAGTTCACCTGTCCCCTCCCCACTCCTTGTGCACTCCCAGCCCACTCAAGGTGGTGTGAGATGAAAAGCAACAAAGGCCTTGAATTTGGAGGGCCTGCTCAGCAACAGCTAAAACATCCCTGCATTATCAACACTGTATCCAGCCCACATCCACAGCAGAGCCCCATACTAGCTACTATGAAGAAAATTAACTCTACCCTATGCAAAACCAGCACACCTTAGTTGGAATGACATGCATGGGTTGGGATGCTGTTGATGCATTGATGAACACACACAGCTGTCTTTTCACAGAGCTCCTAAATTAGGCAGTGCAAAGCAAATATTTCCACTTCACAGAAGCCAGTGAGTTGCAGATCTACCTGAAAGGAACTAATTTTCAAAACTTGGTAGATGATGCTGAAAACACATGAAAGATGCAAATTTCCTCAGGCTGTAAAGCACCAGGGTATGGATATGCCAGCTCCTTGCACATCTCTGGCATAAAAACACATCTGTCAAAAGCCTGAAAACCCCATCATGCTGCCCAGTGAGGACAAAATGGTACACCTGGGCAAAGGGGAAGCTCCTGTGAAGGAGTGGAGCAGCAACATCCCTCAGTCCTGCATGTAGCTGCATTCAGGTCTCCATTCTTGGACAGAGCAAGAGAGATGTGGCTTGAGCCTGATGACCTGGCAGGGCCTCCTGCAGCTCTGCTGCTGCTGGGGCTGGAGCTGACACTTCCTTCATCCTTGGAACCATTGAAAATCTTTTGAGAAGTCCCAGGCTGTAAAGAGATTGGGGTGCTGTGCTTCCATCAGAGGTTCTGCTACTGAGGATCACTACCCCAGCTTCTGATTTCTGACACTGGTCCATAGCAAAAGCCTCACAAGAAAAAAGGAAGAGTAGAAAATCACCTGCATGATGCAGCAGTTAGTCCCACATACAGACACAGTCCTCCCAGAGCTCTAATCCAGCCCAGGGAAGAACAAGCCTCAGCTTTCAAGCTCCCTACACCAACTGTCCCATTCTATCTCCACCACCCTCAAGCCACGTTTTTAGAGGCTGTCAGGTCACATAAAATGGCACTGTCATTGTGCCAAAGAGGAGAGAGCCATGGAGGTCTGTGAGGGAGGGCTGGAGGAACAGCCCCTGAACCAACAGCAATACACAAGCAGCTCAAGCTGCTCAATACCTTGGTGACTGAGGCTCTAAATGTGTAAGTCTACCTCTAATGAGAAATTTAAATACTATTCACCATAAGGGCCTTTGTTTTTACTGGCAAATGAAAATGGTTTTTTCTGCTGAACAGAGAATAATCACTGTCTTTTTCTCCACAAGTGAGATCCCTTGTGTGCCACTCAGCAGCTCCAAGCAGCACCCTCAGGACTGCAGCACCCACCCTGCCAGGGAGGAGGATGCAGCTAAGAGGTGCCTGCTCTGGTACAAGGATATTTTGAATCTTTTAGGCCTAGGTTTGGACTGCATATATATCCACACTGCCTCCAAGTTTTAAATTCAGCTTTCTATGCAGCCTTATTCAGAACAAAATTAACCCATTTAAAAGTAGTCTGTTAAAAATAGAGAGAAATTTCAATGTATTTTAGAAGGTATTTGTTCCATCTGTTTCTCAGTTTAAGAGGAAATAACTATCCTCTATAATGCCAAACCAGGCAGAAATATTTTCTCCTTCTGTTCAAACTGAAGGTTATAGGGCTGCTTTTGACAGCATAAGCATTTTTTATTTTCTGGTTTGGTTTTTTTTTTTTTCTGTTTGAATTATTAGAAGTTTAAAAACTTTTTAATATTTTCAGCCAATTCAGGTCAGGGAAAGTATTTTTTTGTAAACTGGCTATAATAAAGTGGCACTTTGATATGAAAATTTCATGCAAAAATTACAGTAATGAAACCTCCACAGAGAGCAGGAGAAGAAGCAAAGCATGAGGTTTGGCTGATGGGATGTCTCTATCATTTTGCAGCAGGTGGGCTGCTGTCTTCAGCCCTCTCGTGACAATCTCCCCACCTCAGTGGCAGCAGAAACTGCACAGACACGTTTTTTGCTTTGCTTATTGTTTTCATGTAACATACATTAACAATTCATAATCCAGTCATTTACCTCAGAGGTGCTGTATGAGTGTGCTGTGAATGAAGGTGGTGAGAAATGCACTTTGAGATTTTATCAAAGCTTTTTAAAATGAGATAGGTGAGAATGGGATGTCCTTCTATGAGCAACCTCAGTCATGTTTTTATTTTTTTCTGCCTATTCAGCCCCAGAAGTGAGAAGTGAATGGACTTGGAACAACACCTGCAGAGAGAATCAAAAACTGATTTTCCATTATGACCACCTGTATATTATCTTCTACTATCAATAATGAATATATAACCCCACTAAAATCTTAACAGCAACACAGTCTATAGTGGATTAGGGCAAAAACTAGGGCCCTGGACATGGTCAGGAACAGCTGGAATAAGTATATTTACATATGCTTTCTTGATTTAATGGAGACATAAGCTTGAATAAAAAAATAAAAATAGGTATGAGAAACCTATGTAAATTTGCAGTATCTACATAAGTATTTTTATTTGTTTCTTTTTAATCTGAGCAAATGACTCAAACTTCTCAAGATACTTCTGTCTTCTAGGAGAGTGAGATACAAATTAAATACCTGTCAAGCAAAGAATTTACTTAGACCAGTATAATCACTTAAACACTGGAAAAAAACTCACTACAGTGTTAATTGGGTATGTGAAGATCTGAGAGATGCTGTCTCTGGACAGTCCCTATGGCATGATTCAGCTGAAAGCCACTCTCATTTGTTCTTCACATAGTTTCAGAAATAAAAAATTCCAGAAGAAGTCATTAAAGGCCCTCATCTTAAAATAAATATATTCTTCATTTCCTCTTTCAACACCACAGCCAACATTACCTTGCTGGGAACAGACAATATATCACAGGTTAGTTTAACAACTCCACACAGTGGCAGAGAGGTATAATTGACTTAGACATCTCATCCTCAGCAAGAATTGTATCCTGAGCAAAAACCAGTAGCAGTGAGAATTTGGAAGATATGTGTCAAAGAGATATGAGAAATAACCCATGGGCCTTAAATTAAATAATTAACCTACATGTAGTCTGTCACATGTTTTAATAGATCCACTGTAGAATTATGGTCACCCCAAGCCCTCCTGGCTCCAGACAGACAAAGCTGGTGTCTGCTACTGATATCTCTGTAGCTGTAGAGCTGAAGATAACAACAGTCCACTGAACTATGGGCAAAACTTTATGTATAAAATGGAAAAACAAATAGAGATAGAAATAGAAATAGAAATAGAAATAGAAATAATAGATAGATGGCAGAGTCCAGAGGGCCATGGCAGAGCAAATGGGATATTCATGAGAATAGAGAAAATAACTTCTTCAGCCAGAACATGCACAACATGCATGGTCTCAAAATAACAAGAAGCCAGGTGTGTTTCAGCTCACTCTAAACTAGAAGAGAAACTGAAAGGGATATGAGGCATCACTCCACCTTCCTCTTTAGCTTTTCTGTCAGAAGGAAAAACATTAGTTAAGGGAACTACACTCTAGAGTAGCAGTAAAGTGGAGCAATTGCAGGATGTAACAGAAGAATTCCAAAACTGTACAGGAACTGAAATGGAAAATGGCTTCAGTTCAATAATTCAGGTTCAATTTCTGTCCTTAGGTGAACTGAGGTTCCCACATTCTCCCTAAACAATCTCACTGAAAACTAGAAAAATTTTCTCTGCTTCTTTCTTCCCCCCTGCTTCTTTCTCTCCCCCTGCTGTCTCCTCATTTTCTATGCCTCATGTGGATTGTCCATTGAGCATCCTACTCCCTGAGGAGATCCAGATCCATCTGGTTTGCCATTATGGCTGACTGCTGTTAGTGAAAACACATTTAGCACCATAGCAGACCCCACTGCAAGGGTGCACAGTGCAGTTCAAGAGCAGAGGCTTTGCCCAGCTGTGCCCATTTCTGCAGCATGCACAGCAAACAGTGTTGGTACAGGCTGCAAGGAACTGGCCCATTTTCTACCCTTGCAAAAATTTTGATTTAGGAGTGTCTGCTCTGTCAAAGTCCCACTTTAGAGTCGTAAGGTTTTGTTGGACTTTGTGGAGCTTCTCAGCCCAAAACTTATGGACAGGTTATTTCGTGTTGTTTACTGCATGCTGGGATTTGAGGTTTTTGAGAATAGTCACTGCTTTGCCAAGATATGAAAAGAAACTTTTTTCTGACTATGTCTGCCTTCATCCTCCTCCTACAGGCTGTTTCATGTCGATATTTGAATTTATGTCAAATTACAAATTCTGCATCAAGGAAAATCTATTAGAGAAAAATGACTGTCAATATTGAAGGGTCAGCGCTTGTCCAAACCAGTCTGTGTATCTCTACCAAAGCATTTTGTTAAAAAGTCATAGCTTATCCTATTTGTGGTGCAAAATATACATCTGAGAGTCCAAGACATTTTGCAAAGCATTATCTACAATTCAACTGGTAATCATTTAAATGAAGGTTTTATAGAAAAGATACAGCTGTAAAGCTCTTCAAAGCGGCCCTTGGGAACATAAGCTGCATTGCAGTTTTCCCCTCAATCTCACAAACTGCCATACATTTAGTTTATAATAACTGCTTTGAGTAATTTTAAATTAAGGCATTTGGCTCCCAGTGATGCTATGTAATGCTATTTTAATAAGAGCAAGTGCAGTTAGGACGTGGACCAGTGTAACTACATAGTCTTGAATGGCCAGCTCTCTGTGCAAGAATTCTCTCTCTTATTAATTTCACATTTTCCCATCTCATATTCCTGCCTTGGCCCAGTTTAATCTTCTAGCAGTAGTGTGATGCTATCTGAACAGTTGTGGTGATGATGAAATGAACTTGAAGCCACCTATGACCAAGCTATGATGTGCAGTGTCTCTTTTTCTCTGCCTCCCTACCTTCTAACTCATGTGCTGTGGTGGAGTTTTTCCTTTTGCTGGCCACATTACACCTCTTCTCATATCCTCTCCATCCATTGTGATGCCCATCATACCAGCTCATTTATCCTGACATAGAGTTCAGTTTAAAGCCTTCCTGGAACAGCTGGATTCTCTGTGTCTGACATTTTAACTGGATAGTTACACTCTGATGAACGAGTGGCAACACAGAGGACAAAATTCCTCTATCATCTCTTCAGCAAAATCAGTGGCAGTGTGGTTCTCCTCTATAAGCAAAATACATACCTACCTTTTATTTTCCTTCTCTACATCTCTTATATACAAACAACTCCATAGTCATAACAGATAATCTATAAAATCTAGTAATATGGGGGGGGAGGGGAATGGTAAAACATTATGAAAAGAGAAAAAATCCATTTAATAGCATACTTGTGAAAGATGGGGAGTGTCTGTGATGCAGAGGAAGTGGATTAATGTTTTTCTCTTGCATCTATCAAGCCTAAATTTCCAAAATATGATGAAGTCTATATATTCTGATACCTAAACTCTTTTCCTTCTCTTAGGGCTTACTTGTGGCTACCATATTCTGCTTTTTCAATGGCGAGGTAAGTACATGAAAAACAGAAAATGAGCAGAACTTGTAAAACAGTCATCCTGCTGGTCATTAATGCAGATGTGAAGCATGTTGCAATACCAACTTTGAAGCCACACCAAGTTGCTTTTACTCTCTACACACCAGCAGGGGTGTGCATTTCTGACAACTCTGTGCAGAGTGTGACTGGAGTATCTCTGAGCAGATTAATCAGGCGTGTTACCATTACAAAGCAGATGGCACTAATGAGGTACAGCATGACACTCTTGCCCTACTATCTGCAAGTTTGAGATGGAGGTCTAAGTAGAGGAGAAAAATGCTTTACTCCCCTTCCTGCCCCAGAACAGCAGTAAGGACTACAACACTCGATAAGAAGCAGAGAAAACATTCAGGGATCTTTCTGAGGAATGCAGAGGGGAACTCAGGCCAGAGCCATGGCAAATCCATCCCTAGTTGCATTGTCAGAGGAGGAGGAGTGCAATTACTTGTACTCCTTTGAGGATTAACGCTGGCCTTTTCACAATCTACATTTCTTGTGTAGCAACTGAGAAATAAAAACCCTTGAGGCAAAGATCTCTCCATTCTCTTGCAGCTGGATATATGTATATACACCTACAGTGGGGTTTAGATCCACTTTACTACTTTTCCGTTTTTTACAAAAATAACAGGTTAAAATGTCAAGAAACATATAAATTCCTCCAGCAAGCCATTTTCCAAAGATGGTTGGCAGAAAATAGCTTTTTCAACACATCAAGAGCATCCAACTGTAGCATAATAAAACACCATACATCTTAGCAAAGCTGGGAAGTCCATTAAAAAGCTTATTTTCAATCAAGAGCAGATGGATTAGATACAGAATAAACGTTGTGATGCTAATGCTCAGTAAGTCAATCTAGAGAGATGTTTGTGCTCCTGTTTGTGCCTGTATATTATTAGAAACCAGCAAATTCCAAGACATGACCACACTGATGTTTTAATAAAGACTGGAAGCAAGTTATCTTACTGATAAGGTGATACTGGCTGATTTGACGTTCATGGCAGCAGAGAGTATCAAATTCTGCCACCACTTGTCAACATCTCTGTACATTTGCCTCTGGCTGGCTCTCTGTGAAATGTACAGAGAAACTGAAGAATTAAAAAGATGAGAGGCCTCAGCTGCAGTTCTGTAGCATGGCTCCTCAGGAGGCATGAAAGAGAATGGCAAAATGTGATCAGCTAATCACATCAGAACCTAACATGAAATGAGAGCCATAAAGATCATGCTACACAAGTTCACGCGTTTATGCGTCCAAAGAAACAAAGTTGAGGGCATGTGCAATTCTTTCCCTAAAACACTTCTGTCCCCAATATCTGCAGGCTACTACCACCTTTCTACTTCTGCCTTACTGTCATCACTGTGACACAGCTGAATATACATGCCCTGGAAGCAAAGGAAAACTTCTGATACTCCCTAGTATGGAGGACCTACTGAGAAGAAAGTAGAGACCACTCAGGCAGCTTTTGAAGCATCCTCTGCCTGCAAGAGTGACTGCATCACTGTGTACAAGCAGTACTGCAGTGTCTCCTCACTGGCCTCCAAACAATGTGTTACCCCAAAATCTTGGTCTTGAACATCACCTTCTTCACTCTCTCCAGTGTCACCTCCACTTTTTTCAAATTAGATTTTGCAAAATGAATTCACTTAATGTTTTATAGCTTGCATGCAAAAGGTTGATTCTCCATCTCTAATGAGAACACCCAGATTTGTCTAGATTAAAGGTTGTGGCAATGTTAAAAAATAGGAAAGGTCACAATAAAATGTGCTGAAAACATAAAGTATCTTAAAGTATATTAGTTTCTTAGTTTCATTGACTAGCTCTAATTCCAAAGTACTTTTGGCAATGTCAGAAGAGCATGTCCACCTTTGCAGCCCCAGGAACACAGTTCTCAAGGTAAGCCCTAAGGAACACATCTGAAGCATCTGCTTGCCAATATGCACGATTGATGACTCCTTGCTGGAACAGCTGATCAGAAACACAGATCAATGTCAGGCAGTAAAAACTTATGACTGTGAGGATGAAGGCTTCTCAGACATGTTGAGAATGGTTTTAATGGTGCTTGGGTACTTTTCACCATTACATCCATTTTCAAAATCAGTGCATCTGCCTCAGACTTGCAGACTGTCACTGGCAGGAGTAGTGAAAAACTCTCTCATTATTTTCTTTTGGGAAATTTTATTTAGGGAAGCTTTTTTTAGAATTTCCCATTAAGGTAAGCAGTGTCAAAGATGACAGCTCTCTAACACACACTCAAGACTGTCTAGTGCTACTTGCAACAGCACATTACCCATAAACACTCACCAAAGTTTATGCACTAGAGTAACTGGGCTGGGCTGGGCCAGGAGAGGATGAAAGGATTGTGACCCCTTCCTCCCATTTATTTCTGCAGTTACTCAATCTGTAGATATATAAAGCACAAAACCTATTAAAAAACAGCAACAAACTAATGCCAAGCTGGTATTAGGGCCTTCCAAAGGGAGCACTGATCTGAGTTTAACCAAGAAAATTGAGCTAACTTCCCCCTCTCCTGGTGTATGCAGAAGTACATAGACCAAAGATACAGTCTGGTCTTCAGTCATGTTATTAGATTGTTTCCAACCCACTGCCATAGAGGCTAAAATTCTTTCTCATGAGAAAATTCAGTGTGGGGCAAGGAGATTAATTTTAGTACTCCAGAAGCTTGGCTAATCTGGGATTTACTTTTTCCTACTGGAACATTTAACTTCAAGACTGAAATACATGAACCTCAGCCGGGACAAACAATGCTAAACTCAGAACCACTTTACTGTGTTTTATAGTGCATTCATCACTACTGCCTCACTAACCTCACTTTAGTACCATGACCCCATCTATAGAAAGAAATCTAAAAATAATAATAAAAGGTTGTATAAATGTCTGCATTCATCTGAAAGAAAACATGAACAATGTAAATTTTTTTAACATTTGAAATGAAAAATCTTGTACATTTTCATATAAACTGTTGGTGTCCAGCAGCACTGTAGTTTCTCTGTCCAACAGCAACAGTTTGGTACAGATGATACTAGATCTCTGCAACAGTCTGCTCACCAGAGCACATTTTTAAGCCAGGGATTGCTTGTAGACTGCAAGGCTGGACAACAGAGTGGAAAGTCTATTTCGGGAAAAAACAGCCAGGTATCTTATGTGCCAATGAGGTGTTTTCTGAGGCTAACAGAAAACAGAAAAACCTTTAAAATCCTGAAGACCAGAGTAACTAAACTTGGGCTCTTCATGGCTTCAGTCTTTGCTTTCTTTTGTCTGCCATCACAGTGGAAAGCATGGCAGGCATGGCCCTGAGCCTCCTGGTCCCCGGGTGCTTCATCCATCATTAATATGTCGTGGCTGTGCATGTGATTTTCGGTAATGCTGCTCACATATTTAAAATCCATGCCTGAATGGTTTTAGTTGGCACTGAGTTATGATCATCTGAGATTTTTGGAATCATGGCAGAAAACTAGATTAGCAAGTTTTACTCAAATGCAGCAACTTGTACAATCCATTATCCATTTCTGTCCAGATCCTTGTACAAGCAAGCAGTTCAGCCGAGAACAAAAAAAAGACACTTTGACCTTGTGCATTCACTGCTCTGTGGAGCCTTTTAGACCTGTATAATGGCACTTATGATCATGGGCTGAACTAGAAAGGATGTGTCTGTTGTCTATTCACCATACATAGAATGTAAGTGTCACTCCCTTTGAAGAAGAAAAGTATGAGCTCCTCATGACAGGCTCCGTAAGACTCAGGGACATTGTTCTTCCCACTCCAGTTAACCACACTATCACCTCCAGACCTGTGGCTGCCCTGGTGGATGTCAGACTCCAGTTCAGCTGAGAGCAGCTGGGGAGCTTGTCAGGAGCTTCTCCCCTGCACAGCACCTCTTCTCCCCATGCAAGAGTGATCAAAGCCTTGGGCTCTGTGCAGGGGGCAGGGGAAGGAGAGGGCTAGGAGAGGAAAAGAAAGACTCTAAGAGCAGGCTATTGCTGCCTTCACTAAAAATGCTGGCATGAATCCACATGGATGAAGTGCTGTGCAGTGCAAGCACAGTCAGCTTGGGGCAGAGGTGAAGGCCAGAAGGTCACAAAGTGAAATACTCCCCCTGCAGCCCCCCCCCCCCCGGAGTTCCTAGGCTAGCTGAGATCTTAGGAGGAATATTTCAGGGACAAGGCAAAAGATTCCAAAAGAGGCTCTAACCCCCAGATGTAGACACTTATGCTCGATGGTTTTCAGGGGGAAAGAGGACTAATGAGGAGGAGCAGGGCCTTACCTAGGCTCCTGCTAAGGAAGAGATAGTTGGAACTCAGCCAATAGGGTCAGAAAGGGGACGGAGGGTTAAACTACATGGTTACAGACTCCAGGGGTCTCTGGGGAGGGAAAAACCATTCCCCAGAGAAATACAACAACAAAAGCTGGTGGCCGTGGTGCGGTGTGGGCAGGGCCACAGGGCACAGACACGGCTTCTGCATCATCCTCCTTGTGCCTGCCCAAGATGCCACCACCCCACTGACACATGGGGAAAGTCACTGTCCTAGTATTCTGGAGATTTCTTCTTCCAGTCCCTCCCCATAGCTTCTGGGGCTACAAAGCTACAATACTCATACTGTAATATCAAACGACAGTTTTAAAGTGACTAAAATCTTTACAAAGTTTAACTTGTGTAATATTTCTGTATAAAATGCTGCCACTGCATTACTCTTTAACCCAGTAATTCTTTCTCAGTAATAAACCTGGGTGATAGTACTGTAAAACATCCCTTCATGTAGCTATTTCACTTTAACTCTCAATATTGGCATAGTAAAGCTTGCTCACAGCCCAAGTAATTAAAGTTCATTGTGACCATATGCCTTTCCTATGCTCGATATCTAATTAACCTCCACACAGCCGTTGGGGTTTTTTTTTCTTTATGTGTTAGGAGAAGGTGACTAGCAATATATTCTCAGATGACAAACAGTGCCCCCTCCACAGGAGCACAGAAACTTGTAGAGTCCTGTCATCACAGTGCCTCACTTGCACCTGCCCTCCTCTGGAGGAGAGGGCCATTTACACCAGATTGTTGTGCCAAACTGCTACTATTCTCACTTTGTGTTGTTCAGAATCACTGGTTGAAACAAAAAGAGCCAGGATTTCCCCGCTTTCTGCTCATGTCACAACACTATCAAGAGTTGCCATGCATGGACATGCAGCTGGAGAAGTTCTTATTCCCTGGCAAAACTCAATAGTTTGAATCATTTCCTAATACCATGTATAACATCACCCTTAATGTAAATGTTCAATAAAATATCTTATTTTTAGCAGATGACTGTTCAAAGGTTGAAATCCTCTGCCATGCAGAAGGCTATGAACATTCTATATTTTTTTGAGCACAGAACCTATTCCTAAATTATCAGAACAAAATCCCTGTTCAGCTGTCCTGATCTTTCTACAAAAACAAACTGTCCTAGCTCTTTCTACAAAATTAGTCCTGGCAAGCTCATGGAGTGTGCTTACACTCTGCCCTTCATGGCAAAGGCTCATTACTCAAGGCAGAGATTCTTCAGATATCAAATTGCATTAGACATTTCAGGGGCAAGAATCCATCTGCAGCATCAGCATTTCCTTTCCTTTCCTTTCCTTTCCTTTCCTTTCCTTTCCTTTCCTTTCCTTTCCTTTCCTTTCCTTTCCTTTCCTTTCCTTTCCTTTCCTTTCCTTTCCTTTCCTTTCCTTTCCTTTCCTTTCCTTTTCCTTTCCTTTCCTTTCCTTTCCTTTCCTTTCCTTTCCTTTCCTTTCCTTTCCTTTCCTTTCCTTTCCTTTCCTTTCCTTTCCTTTCCTTTCCTTTCCTTTCCTTTCCTTTCCTTTCCTTTCCTTTCCTTTCCTTTCCTTTCCTTTCCTTTCCTTTCCTTTCCTTTCCTTTCCTTTCCTTTCCTTTCCTTTCCTTTCCTTTCCTTTCCTTTCCTTTCCTTTCCTTTCCTTTCCTTTCCTTTCCTTTCCTTCCCTTTCCTTCCCTTTCCTTCCCTTTCCTCTCCTTTCCTTTCCCTGCCTTGCTTTGCCTTGCCTTGCCTTTCCCTGCCTTGCCTTGCCTTGCCTTGCCTTCCCTCCCTTCCCCTTCCCCTCCCCTCCCCTCCCCTCTCCTCCCCTCTCCTGTCACAGGGGTTGTCTCTGCCTGTCCTGACCGTGTGTGTCCCCGGCAGGTGCAAGGAGCTCTCAAGAGGCAATGGACACAGTACAAAACCCAGTGGGGCCAAAGGCGCCGCGAGCACTGTTCCACACGATCTACCTCCTACACTGCCACGTCCATCACAGAGGTCCCTGTCTACCTCTACCATCACGACTCCAACAATGAGCAGCTGAATGGAAGATACGCAGAGGACTCTGAACTCGTTGCACTAAAATCTGGGGAGACATCTGCCTAGCTCATCTGCCTAGCCACCGGCCACTGCAACCACATCGCTTCATGTTCTGCTCGTGAAAAAATTGGGGAGAAGGGTGGGAGTGTGGAAATCCAAGATGCTGTGTCAGAGTGCAGGCCCAGGCAGAAGGACACATCCTATTCAAACCACATCAGCCCCAGACAGCAGTGATGTAGAGCGGGTGTAATGCAGACCTGGGAACACCATTTCTCCCGTGCCCTGCAGCAGGGAGTGAACACGGACCTGCCCACCAGGCTGCATGACCTCCACATCTCCTGATAGCAGCTGTATAAAGTGACCACCTGACACCGTAACTACCCCAGGCAGCCGATAGCAAACAGGAAAGAAAGAACCAGTGTGTGGCAACTGGAAGCTTTCAGCACTTTTTGCTTTTGGTATTTTTTGTTAACACTAGATTTCAAACCATCAACTTTCACAAAGTGTAAATGACTTGGAGTAGTTTATTTTTCCCTTTTAGTGAGCTTGATAACTGCTTAAAAGGTTTGCACATTGCAAGACAAATCAAACTGATGAACAGCAGAAAGTCATTCCAAAGTATTGAAATTTTGATACCTTCCAAAGAATGCCACAAAATATTATCATCCACAAAGGATAACCCAAAATATTAACATCCCATCAGCAGGGACATAAAGGAAATTGAGATGAAATAGTCATTACATACCAAGATCTCAAACACCCTCAGAGAAACAGATCAGGTCTTCATGTTTAATGACACAAGTCCTGAAGGCATCTCAAAACAGATTTCATTGAACAAAATAGATTTCATTGACCAATATTTATTTATAGGAAAAATTGTCTGCCTGGAAACTCATAATTAAGACACAATTCTCTCACTCTGAATAAACGGTGAAATTTGTTTGGGAATTATGGTTTTATTTAATAGGCATTCTGAGTTGAGTGCTAGATAAGTGCTTGTCTCTGTTATAAATTTGTGATCATGGCAGTAAATCTTCCCATGAAAGAAATCAGAAACCAATATCTTAGCACAGGAAACATCTACATTTAGAATCCCTTACTCTCCTGAGTTCCTAATCATTAGATGGTCTTGTTAAAAACCTTTATAATCTATTTCCACTTCTAAAGTTAGAAGACAAATCCCTGTTAACTTAGAGGAGCAATGAGCAACTCTCTTCAGTGCCCAGAAATGAGCTACACAATACAGTTCAGTGTAGACTTCAAAAACATGAGGCCATTTCCTCCACAGTGATCGGACACCAATTCTAAACACTGTGTCCAGCCCGGCTGATTTTCCTTCCCTGACACAACCAGACCCCAAGCTTTACCCTCAATTTATAGATTTGAAATGGGGGAAAAATATAGTATATGTGTCCAGCTACATGAGTCACCATCTCAGTGGAGAAGTCCCTTCCAAGAATGAGTTCCTGAGGAAGAGCTGTAGAGCCAGCACTGTGAGGAGGGACCAGATTCGCCCTGTCCATACAGGAGGCAATGCCCTGCAGGGAAGGGGCTGCTGTTTTCGCCACCAGCACACGCACCAGCCCTGCACCACAGCACGATGTCCCCAGGGTGAGGAGGGGGCTGCTGGCTCTGCCATGAAGAACAGAAGAGGAGCTGGGGAACAAGAAGGAATTGTCTGCTGGCAGTGCAGATCCTCACATGGTCAGTCCAGCAGAACACTCAAGAGAAAATACCATCATGTGTGTTCGTTCAAACCACGTGTCTATTTTTCAGTCTTCAAGGAATGCAAAGACAGTTATTTTTTGAAACAGTATTTCTCACATTGCTATTTCTACATTCACCAGTGAACACTAAGTTGTTAAAGACAATAAAGTGGCTGTGCTATGAACCTGTATTATTCTGAATAGCTTTGGGGCACACTGCACTTCCCAGGAGGGCTGCAGAAGGCATTCCTGCTTTCTGAAGACACAAATGAGCTGATTGTAAAAGAAATGTGCATAATATAGAGAGTTTTATGACAAATATATCGGTTTTAATAATGTACACGTTTACAACATGTAAGTGCAAGTTGTTTCACAGTCAGTTATGTTCATGTGGATGTACAAAATGGAAATGCTTTACCATTGTATTGATTGTTTTCTTCCTTGCTAACGATATTTTCTTGCTCTGTTTAGTAGAGTGCTCTGAAAAGTCAGATTCAGGATCCAAGGTTTAGGATATTGTTTGCAGCTTCGGTGTGCTTCTGTCAGTCTTTATGGAAGCTTTGGTTTCAGTCAAGGGATGATGATTTCCAGCCACAAAAATATATAATATTTTGATATAACATACACACTGAGTTTAGGGCTGTCATCACACCTGGGTTTTGTAGGAAAGGCTGAGTTTTAAAGCTACTTACTGAGTAATCTCTAATCAAAATATTTTCCAATGGGAAATGCTATTTTTCTTCATCTTAAGATGGTTTGAAATGTCATCATTGCACACATAAGGTACATTTTATTCTCTGCTTTATAAATAGCTCCATACACTAGTGAGAGTAATATTGAGAATGCTGATACAACCTCAATAATTCCAATTATGACAGTAGAGTTGTTTGACTCTAATAGCTTTCACAAGGACAGCAGAAACACATAATTAATGTATGAATATCAAAAAGTACAGAAGGAGCTGACACTTGAATCAATGGATTCAAGGTGTATTTTAAGAGGAAAGCAATCTCACATTTATCACCTCTGCAGTATCTGTTTCCTCTCAAACACCACACCCAACACATGCAAACCCAGTTTAGTGAGCATTTGCTCTGGCAGAAGGTTTTGTGTGGTTGCTCTGAGCAACTAAATCTATCAGGAAGATAGATTTAGATGGATGCTGGTTGTTATTCTTTGCAAGGTACAGAAACACCAATTAAAATATTTGTTGTGGCATGGGACGTTGAAAGTAAGACTTGATTTTTATTTTATTTACTTAATAAATATATTTTATCTGAAATAAAACAGCAACAAAAGTAGAATAGACAATTTTCTCTGTATTAAAATTGTTAGAAATAATGCTCCCTTAATTAAAACACTACAGAGTGCTCGCGTAGCCAAATGACATTCCTTTGGGATAAGAAAAAACCTGCAAATGTGGTGGATTTTTATCTCTTCTCCCATTCTTTGCCAGCCTCAATAAAAAAATATGAACAGACTTACAAAGATGGAAATCTGAGACACTGAAAATGTGAAGGTACCTCCATTTCCCCTACTAGGAATTTTAAAAGTTTAGTGAGTCATTGTGAAGTTAAATACAGCTCAAAAATTTGAGGATTTTTAACTTACATGTTATTTGCATTGAAACAAGCCAATGAGAATCTGCAGTGTGAATATGCCCTCTCTGCCCTCTACACAACTTTTTATGAACTTCCAGATGGATGCCAAATCTGTACTTAAGAACCCCTTTACTGAGCATTCAGAGCATAATTGAGAAAATAAAGTAAATCTCAGCATCACAAATACAGATCAGAATGTTGCCCTCATCCTAATACAGGACAGCTGTTTTAACCAGTGAAATCGAGTGCTGAGAAGGCTCCCATTGCTGAGCATGTAGGAAAAGGAAGTATTGGGTTCATATGATTAACCAGGTTGTGGCATTGTGAGTCTCAGGAAACACAAATCAGCAAAGTCAGCACTGTGGATGATTTAGACCTGGCTCACCTGCCTTGCCATAGGGACCATTTAGATGACCTGCTGAATCCCTGTCAAAACTTATTTTGCATGATTTCACAGCAGCAAAGATGGGCACTGTGCTCTGCTGGGGCAGGGAGGTATTTAATTCTCCTTATATGCCATTTAAGATTTTCTTCATAATCCAATTTCAGGACATCATAAGCCTGTCTTTAAAAGAAACAATTATCTCCATCCAATTTTTAAAGGACATCAGCATTGATTTTTTGACTCTGGTCCTTTTTCTCTCACTGCAAGCAAAAACAGCTTTGAGAAGTGACCACACTACTGGAGGTTACTTAGTGCAATGTGCAGTGTGTGCCCACGTGTGACCACGCCCAAGTGCTGGTGATGTTGGTTTGCACAATATGGTCAAAGAGATGCAGCTCCTTTCCTCATATGCTTTGCCTTTCTCTCCCCCTCAGTATCACTATCATAAGCTGTGTTTATTTCCAAATCTGTGCTTTCTACATATTATCAGGAGAAACATTTTTCCTTTACTGCTTGCAACTTATGCTGACTTGCTCTTGGTCCAAGATGCACTCACAGAAATCAGACTGGAAAATGTGCATTTTGATCCAAATCAGATCATAGAATTTAGGTGCTTGGCCCACACCGTTTTTTAAAAACTGCTCACTGGAATTATGGAAATGGTAGGTGCAGATTTAGAACTAAGGATAAAAGTCTGAGCACACAAACCAAGTATCTTTAGAAGCAGAGTAACATTATCTTTTTTACTTTTGACACAATACGATCCTGTTATTTAAAAACATTTTAAAAGATAGAAAAAAAAAATGTAACAAATCTTGAGAAGCTGAAAGTTATACAAAAGGCACCAACAAACCAACCATCTGAAAGGCCTAGATAGCATGCATACATATGAATATATGTACAGTAAATTATTCTAAGACCTGTGTTCAGGTAGAAAGTGACCCATCATCCCAAAATGCCCAAAATCTATGTGATCAGTGGGAGAGACTGCAGGTCAGAGAAGGTTTGCAGCCTCTATTAAGTGTTTTTATGGTTCGTGGGGACTCCATATGAACATAGACAACCAAGGTCATCCATCATCCCGCTCCCATCTGAGATGTGTTCATGATGGGAATGACTGGGACCAGAGACATTGGCTACACTGCATTTCTCAGCTTCAGAAACCAGCACTGAGCTCTTGAAAGGAGCTGACTGGGAGGTGAGCAGGAGAAATCTCTTTCCCAGCTGCATGGCAATGCTGGGTTATCTCCTTAGCTCAAGATCCGCTGTTGTGGGGAAGACTGACCTTAGACCAGGCAGCTCCTTGGTGTGGAAAACCTTTTAATTTACCATGGGTAATACAGCAGTAATTCTCACTGACTTCAGCAGTGTGGCTAAAGGCAGGACTTCTCCCTCTGATTTTAGAGGTTGTCTAAATATCAAGCAAACACTGAAAATGCTTGGTATAATACAGTATCACCTACACACCTGACATCAAAATCCTGGTTCATCTGTATTATGCTACATGTAGACTCCTTAAGGTTACAAGACACTATTTTTATATTTGCCTGGGTTTTTCTAGTAAAATGTTTGATCTCTATTAGCACCATGTTTATATGGGTTACATGTACTTGACAAACTTCACAGATTACTTGGCCACTGAGATCTTTTACTTGTTACATTTATAGGTATAGTTCCTTAAATGAAGGGCTTGGCATATAACAGCTTCCAGAAGATCAAACTGAAAAGAATACAAAAGGCCTCCCACTCCATGCTGACCACAGGGGAAAAAATGAGAGGTGGAAACTCCTTGTATCCTACTCTCCTCTCTTATTTCCTGGTTATTTCTTTAGTTTTGAGCAAAGAGGGCCAACACACCTCAGTCCAGATGGCAGCACAAGGCTGATCAGCACTAGATTGTATGGATAGGCGTTTCTGGGAGGTACACAGGAGAGGTACAGCTTTTCCCACTGATCTTTGCATGGACATGAACTTCTCCCAGTGTGTATGCAGATGCATGCAAGATACCTTTAGGTATATGTACCACCACAATTAAGAGCCCCGCTAAGAAGGGGTGGGAAAGAACTTAAACAGTCTGTGAAATCAGATTCACAAGCAAGGAGGCTGTGTCTTAGGTTCAGAGACAGCATTGCCAGTATAGACTTCTATATGGAAGGAATTTATGTAAAACAGCTGCCTTTAATGAGTGTCACTCCACAAATGGTCAGAGTCCATATTCTGCCTGCTGCAGACTGTGCAGGTCAGCTTAACAAGTTCAGGCCCACAACAAATGAAGACAGTTTAAGAAAAGGTTCTTCTTATTATATTATCCTACAGGCTTTTTTCTTTATTATCTTTTGGCATAAAGCAAATATTCAACTCCCAAAGACTCAGACGTGTGCTGGATTGCCTCAGGTTGCCATGATTGCCTCTCCAGCAGCAGAAAGGAGGTGTCCTTCTGGGGATGCTTCAGCTTTGAGCTGGCAGCACTTTAGAGTCTTCACAAGAATTATGGTGAGAGAGTATCTAACGCAAAGTAGCTTTCAATTTGGAAAGAAGAGACTACAGACATTTTTCATTTTAATCCTCTGTTGTAAAATTTCTTCACTATGGGAGATTCCTCAGAAGTCAGAGTTAGAAAAGATGTGGAAGGACAAGACATCATTCCAGATGTGCCATCACCAACACAGGTAGTGCCACATACAGATGAATAGTTTGTTATGACTTGTCAAGTTTTGGTAAATACAAAAAAATCCCCCAAAAGATAGATCATGTTTCTCCTTTCTAGCTATAGCCCATGTAGAAGTAACTTGGTATCAACTTTTTTTATACATCAGGATGTTATTAGAGCAAAAAGCTCTGTTTTACGGACATTTGTTTTACATTACACAAGTACTAACACTCTAGTGCAGAATGGTGCATCAGTTACCAACAGTACACTGCAACAACAGAAGTGAATGCAAGGAGGACAAAGAAATATAGTAAATATATTTGATGCTCAGCATATAACAGTTGTCACAAATTAGCAATATACCTTTAGTAACCAAAACACATACAACAAATACAATAAAATCTGGATATAATTTTAACAACTCCATGGGCACCTAAGAAGCTCTTCTTCCTCTTTTTTTTTTTTTTTTTTTTTTTTTTTTTTTGGTACTCGGTGTCTACATAGAATATTACCGTATGTTCATGGTGGCAAAGTTTTATGCAATTAATTTTTATTGGATGATGCTTGAAATGCATTGTTCACAAAACTGAAAAACTTAAAGTAGGAAGACTTCCCATGCTGCCAAATCTGAGGCACATTTGTAAGTCACAAATTCATTGTTCATGATTGAGATGAATGAAAAGACAGTTATAATTGAGCTATGCCTTTATATACATCCCAAGAAATTCATTGTCTGCTTTAGTATTTATTACATAATGTGGTTTTACAGCATAAAAATACCCTGATGCTTATCTACACCAGGAGATGTATATTTTTGATTGTAACCCAGTTGTTCTGTTGCCTTTTGTGGTGTACATAAGCTGCACTTTGGTCAGTATTTGTTTGTAAGAAGGTTTTCTACATATGGTGAACTACAGAAAGACATGAGTGAAATCTCAACCATACTGAAATTAAAAGATGAGCTGACTGAGTTCTGCCGTAACAAGGACTTCATCCTTTACAGATCCTCTTTTCCCAGTGTTAAAGGCTATGGATGGGTGAGGGCAAGGGGGGCTTGGTGGTGTGTCTGTAACAGCCATGTCACCCACAGGGGCTGCAGATATGTGGGGGCTGCTGTTGTCCTTTCAGGTCATTTCCCCAGAGAGCTGTGGAGGTTGATCAGAGAGCAAGGCTGGAGGGAATAATGCAGAAGTTAAGCCTTGCTCTGGCATTTCTTTTCACAGTAGATACAGGAAGATGGAGCTCTGGAAAGGATTTTCAGAGACTGGAAATATTGGTCTGCTCCAGCCCTTGGGTCAGGCAGTGCCTGGTGGGATCCATGTCAAGCTGAGTGCCAGTCAATTGCCCCTTAGTTTATTTTACATGTTGCATAGAAGTAGTTTAGATGCAATTTCCTTGGTGTAGAACTGAACCTTTGGGAAATTTTGTCTGTGTGAGAGTCTTCTTTTTGCAATTAAAGTCAGACTCATTTTAAAACTGTTGAAATTTCTTCTTCTGTTAAGATATTCTGATACAAATTAATACCAAACCACTAGTTCTTAAATAGTTGGATAACCCTCACTCCCTCAAAAGCTTTCTTAAAATCTCTGAGAGCTATGAGCTAGTAGAATAATAGCATTAAATAAATACCTACTAAAATCAATACCTACTAAAACCTGTGGTTAAGGCACTGGACTGCATGGACTCAGCAGATTTATGTTTGGGTCATGTCCCTCCCACAGACTTACTGTGTGGTCCTGAGAGAATGATTGCAACCCAGGTGCCAGACTCACTGAATCCACTGAATCTTCCACTGACAGGTTTAGGGATTACTCAAAATTGAGACTTTTCCTCCAAGCATGTTTTCATTGTTGAAAATTCCCAACCTGTCAGACCATTTTATTGTAGATGTATCTAAACTGTCTCCAAGTCCTAACCAATGTTCCCATAAAGGTCAGTGGGGAAAAGCTGTCTCTCCATCCCTGCAAACAACATATTCCTGACTGACCTGGGTTTCTGCTTTCTGACAGGAATTTCGTACCAAAATCTCTTCCTTTGCAATAGTGCTCAGTCATGAACACTAATTAGTTTCTTCCCTCTGGTTAGCAAATTTTTTGAAATACTTAAAACATTTTAAAGAGTTAGAAGGAAATATGTCCAACAATTTCTTCTGAAAGAGGCCTGCCTTAAGAGAACCCTCTAGCATGTCCAGATGAGGAGACCACACACATACATATAATAATAATACAGTCACATATAATGCAAAATATCTACATAGACTCTATACATGTACTTCCAGTCATCTGACTGGGGTTTGAGTGATGTAATTTCAAGTGTTGCTGGGCAGGGAGGTGGTTCAGCTCCTACACCTCATGCAGTGCTCCAGCAACTCATTTGCTGAGAGGTGGCTACTGGGCTGAGGCATAGCTGATATTTTGCACATATGTAGCCTGGATATATTGCACGTTTTTAAGTGTCCATGTAGTTGAGAGAGCTGAACCCTTCTCCATGAATAAGGTCAATCTCCATTTAAACATTTAAAAAAGAAAAATTAAAAGCATGTATCAAATGCATGTAACACAGAGATTATTATCTGCAGGCTTGCTATCCACCTTTTGATGTTCATTTTCTCCATTTCTGGTGTAAAAATTGCCTCTTTTTGTTCAACAAGGTGATTTCTCCTGTGCTTACCACCAGTGACAAATTTACTGAGAAAGTTAAAATCCTCTTTGTGTCCTGATGACCTGATGAACCCATCTCTGTTTGCACAAGGGCAAAATGGACATAGGCAAGGCATTCCTGCCCAGTGTGTGAATGCCAGAGGACCTCAGAAAACAAAACCCAGAAGGCCTTTCCCAGACTGGTTCCCTAATATCAAAAATATCAGCTCTTCAGCTGAATTTAATTTGGGCAGAGATGTTTGTCAATCTCCCAGGAGAGAGCTCCTTCTGAAGCAGTTTCACTTTAGATGAAGCACCACCAATCAGCAGTATAGTCAAACAACATTAGGCAGTTCTACCTGCATGGGACACTGTGGTGCTCAAATGTGTCCTGAGAATATTTTCATTCAGCCAAGGCACAAAACCTTTCAGTAGCACTTCCCAAATATAGTTGCAGTTGTTATTTTGCTCAGTGCATTAAAAAGCTTCTCAGGAGAGTCTGGACCATTGCTACCCATCAGATTCATTGGGCTGGCAAAAGTATTTCACAGACACATGCTTTCTTGGCATCACGAATTTAATGGAACCTTCTGTATTAAACAGCATCTGCAAGGAAATAGGAGGGAAACCATTTTATTTCCATGTTCCTTGGACAAATGACAAGATGAAAGGACTTCTGTTAGCAGTTACACATTATCTGCCTTAGAAATAGAAAGTCTTCCTCAAGTGGGGGACAATAGCCAAAGAGAGACCTGAATGTCTGTCTCAGGAAGTGTTTTAAGGACATTAGACAAAAAAAGTCAGGTCTGATAGACAAGTACCAAACTGTTATCTTTGACAGTATTGTGATAAAAGTAATTGCTTGTTAACAATATTTCATTTTCAGTGTGGGAACTGTCCTCCAAATCTTCAGAAACTGACTTTACTTCTGAAAGGGTGCTTATTTCTCCTGGTAGCAAAGCACTCATAGCCCATCAAAACAGATTTCATCCCCATGGATACTTTTCCATGTATCCATTTTCCTACTGTAGTTCTGAGCTGAACTACAGAATAATGGTGTGTCAATGCAATTTAAAAGCAACAGCCAAAAATGATTGCTCCATTTACAAATTGAAAACCACTCTGCTTCACACAGAATTTTGTACATTTCTCTGATGTTTTCGGATATTGCTCTGAGATTCTTCTCTGCATGGCTCTTGAGTGTGAATGGATTTTGTAATGACAAAAAAATCCCTACCTTTTTTGCTCATGTGAATTTCAAAGACATAGGTAAGGAATGGTCTGTGTTCAGACTGTATGACACTGACATTTAGAATGGACATGAAGTCTTTAACATGTTTCAGCAGCAGAGAAAGCCCAGCTATTCAAAGATGTTTTAGTACCGTGTATTTCTAAAATTTATTTAAGGATGGTCTCAATCTTAGAAAATTTTCCCTCTGCCTCTTGTAGGTCAAATGTCTGTACTCTTACTTGTTCTGCTAAGCATCACACAATTTCACACTGCCACATGGCCGAGCTTGAAAAAGTTATCAAAGTTATGTCAGAGTAATAATCTCCAATCCAAGACTCTGGTCCTAACAGTGTAGGAGCAAGGCAGTGAATATTTCTGCAAGTCTAAATTTAACTCCCCAAATAATCTGCCATAGCAAGATGTATTCATAATAGATCCATACTTCTATTGTGACTGCAGCCACTGCCCACTGCCTCTAAATAGCTGCCTTTTTTTCTCTTAAAGCCTAAACTGCTCCTTTCATTAAAGCCTTGAAAAATTCCCACTGCTTCATGCTGGAAAGCCTCCATCCTTTTGCCATTCTCCAGCTAATTTAACATGAAATGAATGGGACATTCTGTCTCTTATGGAAAGTGTGGTTTTGCCCTTCACTGGTAATAATTCCAGCAGTAAAAGTTTTGGTTAATATCCATCAGCTTGCTTTAGGTTTGGAGCCCATCTCCACCATTTTAGTGTTGTGAGAGATCCAGAATAGACATGGACTAAGAGAAATTTTCCTGCAGTTTTCTGTTTTCTCAAAACCAAGTTTTGCTGGATGTAGCACCTTGGAAAATAAATCTGAAATCAACAGAGTTTTGCTAATTTTGTTGTACTTCAAAAAACACAGCTCATTGGATTCCTCAGGAAACATACCTGATTAAAGCCAAGTTTCAGTGTGGTCAAATGAGAAGCAGCTGAAATATTAAACCTAAACTTCCAAGATGGAAACGACAATAAGCAAAATGCAATGTTGCAGTTGATACTAAGAAGAAACTGGGGTTAAAGAGGAGCTGCAATGGACTATGATGGTAGAATATACACATTCTCCTTGCATTTTTTCACAGAATTCAAAATGCAAAATTTATACCAGAATCACACTTTGGACATTTTTCTAACAGAATAATTTTTCACTTCTTCATCTCTATCTTTCAGAAATTTTTCATTCTTGTTCTAATTTTCTGCTACAACTGACTCTGTCAAAATGTGGTTTGAAAGTGCCAGGATTTCTGGAGGCCTTGTACATGAGTAGGGTCACCTCACTCCTCAGATTTCTTGCTGAGACCATGCTCTATTAGATTAATTATTTTCTGACCTTAAAAGAAGGTGTTGATAGTGGAAAAAACATGTCTTCCTGTTGGCTTGGTTCTGGTTTCAGATTCTCACTGCCCTAAGGGAAGGGTTGGGATGGGATTGTTGTTATTTCTTTGCTGGTGTTGGTTCTGGTCTTACACAGCTGTAGGACAAAATGTGAAAGGCAAAAAGTTTCCCTCTCAGCCTCAAACAACAGAGATTAGAGTGACTAGGCAAAAAAAAAAAAAATTAAAAAAAATCTGGGGATATATATTAAATCCCTGCAAGGTACAAAATTCTCTAGAGGTGGTATTTGCCCCTTTAATTACAACATCACAAAACAAGAAGGGAACTGTTGCAAAGAACTCAACTTTTCTAGCTTTTCTTGCTCTAAAATGTGTGCTGTAGGGCAGCATATTATGTTTTGTGAGGTTACTTTCTTTCTTAGGCTTAGAAGGGTTTCATAAAAAGAGCATCAGAGCCCAAACAGAAGTCATAAGTAACCTCCCTAAAGCTGAGAAAACCCCACTGAGCCAGATACAGAGGGATTTGGAAGGTTTAATTTTTCTGACAATCCAACTGTAACTGAACATATAGGAGTTAGCACTTTTGAATTCATCTACCTTTGAAAACACACGGGCTCCAAATGGAGCCCGTTTCCTATATAATAAAAAAAGCCAGGCTAGAAATCTTTCAAATCCCACTAGCATTACTGATGTTTAGAGACAGTTTGGCTGCGTGAAAAAAACGTTGACAAAGCTTGTGTTGTTCTGTTTTTCTTTTGTTTCAGTTAGAAATGTCTCTAAAGTATCCAGAAAACACTTCTGTGCATCCAAATTTTTAGCAGAGTTATTTGGGTTTACCTCAACTTTACTGCTTTAGTTTTGGTCAGCAGGAACAGAAAGTTATGAAATTTGCTGTATTCCTCCCAAACATGAGGCTCACAGAGTCCTTCACTGCTCATAGCCCTCTTTCAGGTTCTATCTAAGCTGTCATTGAGACAATCATAGTCTTTATTATGATTATTACTTATGTAAGGGTTTTCATTGCCAAAAGATCCTAGGGCATTATCTGGCCTAGGAAGTAGAAGTGCCATTATCTGGGTACAGCAAGGCAAACTCAAGAGGAGAGTCTGCTCTATGAAAAGCTCAGGAGTCTGTCCGCAGACACTGTCCTCACAGCACATGCTGAAATTTCACAAGGGCACGTGAGAAAAGGGTTGATGCCCTGCCATGGGGCACCTCCTACTTTGAGGAATTCAGCCTGCAAAGCTAAGGCCAAAAAAATGTTGTGTTTTGTTACAAATGTATGTGTATTTACATGTAAACGTGTGTGCCTCTCACCTCAGTGACAACGGATGCCAGGAACCTGCTGTGTTTGGAGCAGGCAAAGAAATCAAGAGGCAATTAGGCCAACTATCCTCAGAATGAACAGGTTTGTGTTGACTAAAATGGTATTTCAATGTAAAGGATCTTTTTTGACAATAACTATTTTATGAGATGTTTGTTTGCTTGTTTTTGTTGGTTTTGTTAGGTGCTGTTTTTACTTGTTCTGCACCTTGGGATCAAGGAGCTCGTGGCCCCTGCAGTGGAAGGAGAGCCTCACTCCCAGACTCGCACCCAGCATGCAGCTCAGTGTTTTTCCAGCTGACATGATTTGTCTCACAAAAGTGCTAGCAGGGGTTAACACTTCATTAACATATTCCAGGTCTTCTTTAAGAAGCATTTTTGTTATTTTCAAAGATCTCTCACTTCCTAATTAATTTCTCTGTCATCTTTTCTTCACTGTGCCTCAGCCAGGGGAGTATAGTCTTTAATGAATTAAACAACATCTTATTTTTGTCTTAGGGCTCCAAGTATGTTGGATATTTAATTCGGGTTTGTGTTAAACTAGTCCACCCTCCTCTTAGGCAAGATTTCTTATCTAGAAATAACATTTGTTAACACGCAATTTAAAAGTAATTATAAAGGTACCTGATATGCTTCCTCTCCTCTCTTTACATTTTAGATAGCCATTTCTACATAGCCAGTTTTAATCATAGAAATTTGACTATTTTCTCTAGCCATAAATAAACAAATACATAAATTTTACACTCTAAAATTATTTTTCCTCTGTCTGTCTCAGCCATTTGATAGATTTGGTTGAGGACAGTGCAGTGAGAAGATGGTAAAATGCTATGTGGGAAAGGAGAGAGAAAAGGAATACCCTGACATCAGCTTTGCTTCCAGAGAAAATGAAAAATAGGCCCACTTCTTGTGTTTAAGTCCCTTTGTACTGAACAATGAACTGGTGAACATCTTTCCTCAGTTAAAGTCGGGAAGAGGAAAGCACCCTTCCCAACATCAGACCCAAGGGCAATGGCAGCAAGAGAAGAGCTGATTCAACCTGTGAAAGAGAAGGTGGGGCTGCAAAAGATGAGCATGGAGAAAAATGCACGGTGAATTGAAACCTCTGCTTCTGTTAAGTCATTTTGTTTGGTGTTTAATGCTCAAGCTCAGCTTTTGAAGATTTTTCATACCCCAATCATACAGGCTACAAAGAGAAAGGGAGTTTCACAGGCTCTCAGCACTGAAAACCCTGTAGCAAAGAGGAAGGGAACACCTGTTACATGGTCATCTGGAAGACAGGGTGATAAATTTAGCACTAAGGACTTGGAAACAAGCTTGTCTCCCTGAAAATAAAATATGTTGCTTTTTCTAAGCTTCTTTTTTTATTTCTTGTCCAGTTGAAAACCCCAGCAAACCACTCATTCTCCATTTCCCACTAGCATGAAGTCTGGATGCTGTCTAGGTTGATTTCTAACATAAATGTTCTATACTTTATGGCAAAAGGCCTCAGTCTCCAGAATTTCACTGACTTGAAAACTTCAGCAATTGTTCTAATTACAAATCTCTTTGTTAAGCCTTCAAATCTATGGTTCCAAACAGTTATGGCTGCCAAGCTCAGCAAAATAACCCTCAGAGATAAAAAACCTTGGTTTCTATAACAGTGATGCACAGGAATTTTACATCTCTGCAACTGACAGGTGAAACAGTGAGGATCAATCAGGACTGAAAGGCTGAGACTCAGCCTGAATGACCCTCTTAATTATCCACTTGATTAATTGGCTCTCTGAAGTTTGTAGCTGTCTCCATTTTCAGGAGTCTGAGTTTTCTGAAACATGTCTCCCCGTAACAGCCATGTTATAAATTCACTGAAGATTCAAAACAGACTGGTAGGACCAAAATTAGTTCAGCTTCCAAGCACTGAAACCAAGGAGACTGTTGGAAGAGCTCTAGAAATTATTATTCCCATGTTGCCTCCTTCTGCGTCCTTCTGCCAGGTGTGGCTGCCCCCACAGCTGATACATCAATCTATCCTTTTCCTGGTCACCATTAAATCAAACTAATATCAGTTTCAGGGCTCAGGCTAAGTTGCAAGAACTGTCTCTGATTTAGGGACTGTACCCTTTAGGCCTGAAAATTATTGTCAGCACTCTGATACATGGGATAAAGTGTATTCTATGAATTTTCTGTCAAATGAAGTTAAAGAAAACTGAAGCTATGTATAAATATATTTTTCTTTCAGTCATTTTGCCACAGGTACAAACAGAATATGTAATTTTAGCAATAACACTATACATTGTTTAGTATATGCTATAGATGAATCATATCCTATGAATGTATTTTTAATCATTTAACCAAATTGGAAAACTCTTAATCCTATGCCAGAAAGCTAATACAATAATTACTTTGGTTATATGCTCCAAATCTCTGTAATTTGGAAAAAAAAATAGTGGCAACTACTTTTATTCAGAAGTCTTTCTAAGGAAGCCAATAAACAGTATTTTATCCTTGGTAACAAAACACACAGTATTCACCACAAAAATGTGCTTACCCTGAAACTAAACAACAAATGAAAATTCTTGTATGATTGCCTTGTGTGAATAAAGGAAAAATATTTCTGCAGGTCTTAGAAAGGAAGGAACAAGAAAGGGTTTTTTCCAGAAGATTTTAGTGGCTTTGGATTACTGCAATTAGAATTTCCAGACTTGGATTTTACTTTAAAAGAGCTACAGTTTTCATAGATCAGATTCTCAACAGGGTCTAGGTTGGGTACATCCTCTTTGAAGGGTGTCACAAGGAAGATGAAATAGAAATAGAAATAGAAATAGAAATAGAAATAGAAATAGAAATAGAAATAGAAATAGAAATAGAAATAGAAATAGAAATAGAAATAGAAATAGAAATAGAAATAGAAATAGATGCAATATAATGTCAACATACTATATATGAATATAGCACTATTATGTATTATAAAAACATAAATTGCAATACATTACAATATGCTATAATTTGGAACAAACATTTGCAAATCCAGTGGAAAAAACCCTCATCAAATTCCAGCAAGAATTTCACTTTGGAGAAGGATGCTCAGGGAGAGAGCTAGGGTGAGGTAAAGAGAACTGCAGAGTAATTCACCAGCCATGCTACAAAGGGAGAGGATGAGCAGCTGCAGTTAAAGTGAGAATCAGGATTTCCTCCAAAGTCACAGAATCATAGAATGACTGGGGTGGGAAGGGACTTTAAAATTCATCTAGTTTCACTAGAACAGGTTGCTCAGCACCCCATCCAGCCTTGCCACACACCCCCAAGCCTCACTGCCCAAGCAGCTCTCTCAGCAAGCTAGAATCATTCTCAGCAGCTCCCTGCTCAGATCCTGCCTTGCTGCAGGTAGGACAAGTGTATCCATGAGCAATTTCTGTGCTCCTGAGCAGGTGGAAATAAGCACCAGCACTTTACTTGGTTGCTGAACCCTGGAGGGTTTTACTGCCTTATGTAAGGCTTCTGGCTGCCGTTAGGGAAAAGTACCACAACTGCGATTGTGGAGGAAAAAGTCTGTAAATCTGTATTGCAGTTTTTTGGGGAAATGAAAACACACATAAAAATCAGAGTATTTTATTTCACGGGCATGGCCTCAAAGTGTCGAGTCAGTAGAACAGGAAGCAGAAGTGTTGTAAAGTAATCAGGGATAAATCACTCATAGAAAATAAATCCACTTCAAACACATGAAGAGGAGTGTTGTGTCCAAGCCACTTTCCCTTTGCCTGTACCCACCTACCCCTTTGGAGATGAGCTTCCTCACTTGGACTCCTGTTTTCCTGAGAAAGGCTAGAATGTGAATATTCCACATGCTTGAGAGGAGATTGTTAGATTAGGATCCAGTATCTACAGCTGCACTGCACTGCATTGAGTTCAGCCAGAGAGGAAACAAAGAGACTTGGACGGCAGCACTGCACCTGAGATGAAAGTCACATCCCACAGGAGCTCAAAGCTTCATCACAGCAGAGCAGGCAGATTCCTGACTCATTCCGGTGTATGTGAGACTAGGGAGCACAGCTGGCTGCAGGATGGCTGGACTGGCTCTGGGCTAGGTATGGAGCTGGAAACACAGCCCACCAGGGGACATGGCAAAGCAGCTTGGTGCAATGCTGCACAACCCTCCTAAACTGTTTTATGGTCACAGGGCACTTCCCTCAGCTCGCTATGATTTACAAACAAGACAGTTCATCTTTGACTGACAGCACTTGCTGCCATCCCTGCTGACCCACAGACATTGTGCCAGATAGTCCATGGCAAAAATAAGCCAAATTTTGGCTCAGATCTGGTGGGAAAGAGAGGAGGGGACAGGAAAAAGACAGGAAGTTATCTTTGTGAGACTCAGAGCCCTTACTCCTACAGAGACACAGAGTGTTACACAGGCACACAGAAGCAGCAGTGGTATCTTCTGCTTTGGAAACGGGGATGACACAAGAGGAAGAAAACCTTTGATCTTTTTCCCAGGGAGCCACAAATCTGTCCAGAGCAAAGAGTTCCCTGCCCAGGAATTAGCAAAGTCAAGGAACCCATTGTGCCACCTTAGCAAAGGTGCTTTCAGGTAAGGTTTCAAGGAATAAGTAATAAAAGTGATAGGCTCTCTGGAGTCAAAATTCTTGCTATTTAAAATCTCACCCTGCTATTGCAGGTCTTGGCAGCTTTATTTAAGTTGAGAAACACACCCCATCTGTTGTGGGAAAGCAAATAAGAGACATCCTTTGAGTGTAACATCCCCACAGGATCTCAGTGGCTTTTCTCAAAATCTCCAGAAAGCTCCTGGACACACCTCTAGCAAATACCTCCTCATAAACCTGACAAGGTTTCAGGAGCCAGATATACAGGGGGAGTTTGGTGCAGCAGTGTGAGCAGAAAACCAGAGGGATGAGATGATCACAGTGTCAGTGCAGGTTTCTGTTGCAGACAATGCAAGAACACCTACATTACACTTTTTTCAGCAGAACATGTTTAAATCTGCTTTTACAATTGTCTGATTTTCTTTTTATTGAAGAGAAGTAGAACATCTGCAAAACAGTCTTCTGAGGCCATTCAACATTACTTCAAGAGCTCAATTATTTTTAAGAAAATCTTACAGTTTTTCTCCACCTTTAAGAGAAACGAACATGCTATCCTTTAAGAAAGAGAGAATGAAAGCAGATATCTAGGCAGAGAGAAACATACACTTTTGGAGGTTTTTTGGCCAAACATTAGGAAGGCTGAAGAGTGATGCACACAACAGGAGTCTTACCACACAGAATTAGCTCTGCTCCTTGCAACACACTCGTCTTCAAAACTCCGCTACATTCAGCACCAAATATAGGTGTTCATAAGTGCTAGGGAAAAAAGCTATGATAATAAGAGTTGTCTAAACAGTTCAGTCAAGCTCTTGCTGTGCCAATTCATTCCCAAAACAGTGACTGTAGCTAGAACACTAGACACACAAGCAGTCCCTGCTACAGCTGCTTCTGTGGTGGCATCTCCTGCAGTTTCCTTCTGATCTGCTTGAAGGTAACATGGCCAAGCTCACCCTCCTCTGTAGTCAGGACCACAGGTTTCCCTAAAGCAAAGGGGTGCAGGAACACAGGCACCAGAGTGGAGTGGGATAAAGCACCAAGTGGGAATGATACCAGTGAAAAGGGAAAAAATTCCTATTTTACATCAACTTTATATCCAATGGCCGATTTTATTGCTTTTATTTCATAGCTTACATGAGGGGATGATATATCTTCTGGTGCTTGTGTAAAAAACACATCTCACCAGGACAAACACTCTTAATAACTATTCCATAACCAGCAGGATAAATGAAGCAAGAAGGGCATTTTAAGGACAAGTTATGGCTTTCCCTGAAACTTTACGAATTTGATATGCTTCACAAAAGTTACCAAGAATAGGGGAAGTTTACTGTCTTTGGATCATTTATAGGTAAACTCAACAACAAGGTGCAGGAAAATGTTTCAGTTTCCTGACTCTACAATCAGCCAAGTGGACAGATCCTTAGGACTGAAACACTCTGCAAATGCAGAAATACATTGCTTTTGAATCTAATATATCCTTAGGCAAAAATCAGTTTTCCAGTTTTCCATAGCCTTCAAAGAACATCTTAACAGGCAGAATGTGACAATATTAATTAATGGGGCGAAGAGAAAAAGCTGTTGATTTTGTCCCCAAGAAATTTTTCCTAATGGCTCTGTTACTGAATCAGTTCAGAATATTATTTCAGACAGTGGCACAAAGGCGTGGTATGTTTGCCAACTCTGATAAAGATTGATGGCTCTAGCAACAAACAGCACAAAGGGACAGCTTCCAGTTTCCAGGGCTGTTAAACCCTGGGAAGGCTGTTCCCTTGGTGCAGCAAGATTGTAAGGAAAAATTATAGGCCCACAATCTTTAAGCTAAATAATACTTATTTACCAAAAAAAAAAAAAAAAAAAAAAAAAAAAGAAAAAAAGGTAGTTTATGAAAAAGTCTTCAATAATCTGAATTATCTGAATTGTTTGAATTGTTCCTTTGAACACCAACCCTGCTTGGTTCTTCATTCAATATATCTAAAGCCATGGGTTTGAAAACTGACCCTGCCACTCAAAGAAGGTGCTTATTTAATAGTTTGGTTCAGATTTAAAATATAGTGGCCCCTAAACACTTTTTTTATGTTTAAAACTTCGCTAAGCACTTTTCTAAGTGCTTCAATGATGTGAGGTCCTAATTCTTATATTTCAAAATACTGCTGATGTTCTGTAAAATATGCTAACTTTTCCTGCCTAAAGGCAAGTGAAAGAAATTGCTGTTATGCATGTCCTGAAGTCTTTACTTAGTTCAAAGAGGGACGTAGTCCTCCTTGACTTAAGCAGTGGCCTTTTGTGGCCTTTGAGCATGGGGTACAGCCCATATTGCTCACAAAAAATGTTTCCAAAATTAACAGAAAAAAATATTTAATAAACAGGCAGAGTAAACACCTCTGAAACTGTCCAAAGACTCATCCGGCAAATCCACAGGGGCTCAAATAAAACTATGGAGTTTTTGCAATGATATTATTCCTGTGGGGTTTTTTTTCATCATCCTATTGTCACAAGATATTGCTGAAATGAGAGAAAATTTCACTTCATCTATCTGATGTCTGCAGAGGAGAAAAGCTATATAAAAATTAGGAAATATAAATCATGCAACTGTCTTCCAGAACTGCTTATCCTAGCAAATATTTTTCCTATAAAGGTAGGTTGAAAGGTAGAGATTTGATGTGGAAAGCAATATTTACTAATTTCTTTTTTCACCATATGTTGAAAGGCTTGGAAAGAATAATTATTTTTAAATGTGGGGGAAAAGAAATCTCAGGTGCTTCTAGCTTCTTAAGAGAAATCTTTTACTTTTCCTTCTATCTCAGGGACAAATTACGCATTTTCTAGTTTTCCATTAAATTTGCTTTCCTCTCATTGGTTCCACCACTTAAACTGGGAATATCCTAAAATTTATAATTATTTGCTTATAACTCTTTCCTCCTGAGGGCTGCCATTTAATGGGAGAGCCACTTTAGTTTGGACTTATCTAATGCAGCAAGTCCATTTCTGTCCACAAGTGCCCAGAGGAAAATAAGAAATTGCCTAAACTCTTCCTTGCCTCTCAGAGAGCAGGCTGACAGAGCCTTAGTACATGACTGCCTAGAATACAGAACTAAATTTTGTGCTCTTATTCACAGTAGCCATGCCTGACCCAGCAGCACTCCCATATGCAAAGGCAGCAACAGTTCGGGACCAAGGTGTGATTCCACCTGGCCATGCAGTGCTGCATCCTCCTTGCCAACAGGTCTGACATTTATTTGGTCACCTTCCTCTGTGTAATTAGGCAGCACATCACAGGCCACAGGCTGCTGAGCATGTCGCTGTAAAACCTGAGAAAGCAATGTACTTTCCTCTCAGAAATAAATTGCCCCAATTGTGAGTGACTCCTGTGTGCAAAAGTGGTTGTTAGTGTCACACAGAATTATGGCCTTGAACAGCCACGTGACTGGACATGTATCAGTCTTTTAATGCATATTCAAATAAAAATACTTTACTTAAAAGTTCCCCAAAGCCAGACTCTGCCTTCACCAGTGTGCAGCCCAGGGATGTCTTTCCTGGCAGAAAAGGCAGCAGTGAGGCCGTGTCTCTGGCCCACCTCGGCCAGCCCCCGGGGCTCCTGGCGAGCACATCCCTCCCTTTTCTGGAGATGAACCTACCACAGCTGTCAGGGCATCACATGCAGCACACAGACACTGGCAAGTTGTTGCCTGACTTTGTCAAGTTGCAGTCTGATGGCCACCAGCTCTTTAAAATTCATTTTCATAAGCATATTTTCATGAATGTTGAAGACAGCCTTAGGGTGTACCGTCATAACTCAGTTTTCCCTCCCCTCAGGAACAAAGTGTGGCAATGCAGAGCAAGCAGTGCCTAGTCTGATAGACTTCTTCAGATATATATATTTACCTTGCAAACACAACAGTGAAAGTTGAAAAGAAAAAAATATTCAAAGTGATGTTTCTTTACACAGAAAAATAATCCATCTATCCTTGCAGGAGAAAATCAAACTCCTCCACTCAGAGGATCTTACTGATTTACATCACCTTTTCAGACATACAAGAGGCATATGTGAGATCTATCTGCACTTCTCATTAGCTCCCTGTTCACTTTATTTTGTACCTAATTTAAATTACCCACCTAGCTTTCATTCACAGTAAATGAGAGATTTCTAGAGGTTACTAGAGGTTACTCATGGCCCCTAATTTCATATGGCTAAAATTAGAGGACATTGACTTCACTCTTTTTTTTTTTTTTCCTTATAGGAGATCAGAACTCATTCCCTCACTCCTTTTAGAAAGCACCAGCCTCGGCTTGTGTGGTTTAGGAAGAATTTCTATTCCTTCTCATAAAGCAAGGTGACTGACTGTGCACCTACCCCCTTTTTTATGGACATGGCAAGGTAGATCCTCTCTGCCTAAGTCTATGTCTCCTTCAGCAACATCTTATCACAAATATTTAGTCACTTATCTCTCTGAGTATTCTATCTGCTTCCAGGTTGCCATCAATGACATCTGCTCTGTGTGTCTTCTTGCCCTTTCTCTGCTTCTTCTGCCACTTCTGTGCACACTGACACACACAGATTAAAAAAAAAAAACATGAAAAATAAATTGCCATTATATTCTGTGTCAGGGTCCTATTCAATCAGCTGCCTAAGCCCTTGCCTAAACCTGCATGAAGCTCAACTTCCCATTATGACAGCTATTGATAAATCAGGCATTTAATAGTCCTATGATTTGTCCTGGAAGTTATTTATCACATTGAGCAGCTTCAGTGAAGTGGATCAAATAATTAATATTAATAATTTTAGCTGGGCATACAAACACAGGAAGCTATGTTCATCTTCATACATATTTTGTTCAGCTAAAAATCCTTAAACTGCCTTTTAATGACTGGCACATGAAAACAGCATTCATCAAAGACAACAGTACTGTACAGATATTGAAGGATTGAAAACCTTACTACTAAGGCAATTTCACAGAAAGATTTGGGTTTTTCCTGTATAACCTCCTATTCACTTAAAACCCAGAACAGAGGTCTAGCAAAAAGAAAGCCAGTCTATTGTTCATTGCACGAGTCATACCTAGATACTAAGTTAGATCCTATGTTGGTATGCTGAGGTCAGGGGCTGTCTCTCCAAAAGAGGCATGGATTTTCTGTAGATTCCTTGTTCCCCCCACCACACCCAGTCAGACATCTCAGTTTTGCTGGGGTACCACAAATCTCTCTGATGATGCATTTCATTCACACCTTTTCAGCAATATGGGTTTTTTCCTTTTCCATCTACAATTTCTCTTTTTTGGGTTGAACTCAGCCTTCAGCTGCGTTGTCCCCATGGGGAAGGGACCACGGGGCACAAAGGTGGGCTTATAGCAGTGTCTCCTTAGCAAAGGGCTTCCACAAGGTGCTCAAGTGTGAGATTTCCAGTCAGAAATGGTGACTAAGCTGTAGCAAAAGGATGGCATACAGCGAGGCAACTTACTCAGCAAGGCTCTCAACATTCTTAAAAGCCTACCTCCCTCCAGAAAAATCTGGGTGGTTCTTTTTCTGTTTTCCCAGCAAAGTACAAACCTTTAATCTGCATCACACAGTTATCCTTTCATAAGTATTCCCAAGTTATGTCTGTCCTCTGCTCTGTACTAGCCACTTGCTATTTAATCAAGCCAAACAGCTGAGCTCTTCCAATTTTTTCTCCCTAACTTCCTAAATAGATGTTTTTATCTTAACTGTTCTTCCATTATTTTATATTGTTGTTGTGAATTACTAGATTTTACAATTGTTATTGTTTCTGTGTTATTGTGTTTTGTATATGTCACAAGCATTCACTCTTCTCAATGCTACAGAAAGGCAAATACAGACAGACAAGGAGTTCAGGAAACCAGGGAGACAGTGCTGGACACCCTGACAGGCACTATTCTTGGCATATAAAGAACTTCATAAGTTTCTTATGTTTTGAAAAGGTCAAAGCAAAGGAAAGAATTTTAAGGAGGGATTTTCAGAAGAGCAGCATGGTCAGCAGGAGGGTGCTAATGGTAAGTTATTTTTCCCCAGACATGAGGCACAGAACAGGAGAAAGCACAACGACTGTCATTTGAAGTTCAGTCAATATGAGTAGGAGAGCTGGCATTGTGGCCAGGGTGAGCTTCTTGGGCTCATAGTGAAGACAGACGATTCAGATTTGATGTTTTAGGAGTGGGGGATGGCAAAGGATGGAGGGAGAGAGAAGTTGCCCACTCACTGCAGACCTCCTTGCAGACCTGTGCATATGTAAATGCTGGTACCAGAGACAAGGTCTAGGATGGAGCTGTGGGGGTCTCATTTTGCACATACCCATACAGCTACACTGACTGGACTCTGAAGTGAGGACACTGCTGAAAGGATGAAGGGATTTCATTTAAAAAACCCATGGCTACAGACTGCATTGGCAGCACAATGGTAGGCTGCATGTCATGATAAGCACTCTCTTGGACTTTCTTGCATGCACCAGTCCTCACACGAGGCTGGTGCTCACTGCCAAGATGCTTCACTCTCAGAGAAACAGAACAATGACCTATGGAAACACCATATGAAACCAGGGTGAACTCAGCACTGGGGTGGGTACGCTGGAGAGCCATGAAATAACTCAGTGCCTGAGATCCAGCAGTCCTTGCCAGCTCTCATACAACAGTGATTCATGGAGAAATGTTATAGAAGCATTTTTTCCCCAATATTCAATCATAAAGTAGCCTGGAGGTTTCAAAAGCATTCAAAATTCCTGGAAACAGCACTTACCCTTTTTGGTTATTTTCACTTAGAGTAGCTGAACACTTACCTATCAGACTTTCAAATCTAGTACCTCAAGGGCAATTTTGTGAGATTTGTGGGTAATTGAAAGTTCTTAAGCTGGTAATAAGCTTAATATACAAAGGTCTAGATATGCTTTAGCTCATGATACAATAGTTTAGTTAACTTTGTTAACTAAGTTAAAAAATGCCTGGTCACTTCTGTTCTCACCAGTTTATAACAATAAAACGTACAAATGTATTTGAACTAGAAAATACTCCATTTTTAAGCTGGGAGAGATTTGCTTTCAATTCAGACTGTCCCTTACCACCTTACTTTTCACCACACAGTCCTGAAAATAGAGAGATCATAAAATATCAAAATTACAAATATTAGACCTTCCACTGAAGTTACAAATCTGACATGAATTTTTCATTTGACTGGCAAGGTAGCAAAGAGAAGTTATTTGAGCTGGAACTTCTAATCCACCAGTGGAGTCCCTGTGTATCCCAAAAATGATAGTCATTGTAAAATATCAGAGATTTGGTAGTTATGCTAAGTGCTTTTCAAATTAAAAATAAATCTGTGAATATTACTTCACATTTACATTGGGAAACTTCTCTTCCTCCATGAGAGGATGTGGCACTCACACCTCTCAGAAACAGGGAATATGTGAATTTTACTGTATGAGTCTGGATGAATACCTTTCATTCCACATCATGAAAACATTGCCTGTATTTCCATTTCACCTCATGCACTGACATTTTTTCTTGGGGGGACAAGAAAACATTCTGACATTTCTCTTTGGGACATTTTTCTTCCAAAAACTTCTAGATATATAAAGCAACTCTGAAGCTTCCCTGAAAGTGTTCCAGAAAACAGCAGACACACCTTTGGTAGGCTCACCCAGAAGCCTCTTTAGTTGTCTCCTTCATTCTCAGCTCCATGACAAGAAAAATCTGAGCCTGATTGTGTTCTCAAAGAGCTTTTACCAGTTATTTGATTCAAAATTCAGCTAAATTGTCAAGATGTTTCTTCCAGCCTTCACTAGTTCATGCTTCAGAATCATAGCACAAGACAGTCCTCAAAAAAACACAAATCTGAAAACACAACCCAAACCTCTGGGCAGATTTTACCCCCAGAGAATTCTCAGTTCCAATAGCATGAGCCCTTAGATTTCTAATGTTGTTAATAAGTTGCTAACAGCTTCAGGCCTGAGCCAAACTAATTTATGTCCACAGAGAATGGCCCCACAGTGGCAGTAGCAGTGTTTGGAGCAGCACTAGTACAGCAGCAATACTGCAATATTGCCAACATTTGAAAAAGTTTTTTCAGAACAGAGCAGACAGAAGGGGGGGATCCATAAAAGGCTGAGTTTATAGACAATGTAAAAATTAAATCCAGTAAAAGTTATGAATTTTATCACTCATGCAGTTTCTTCTTTTTCATTAACCTTTGTAGCAACTATGAATGTTATGACTCATAAATTTTTTTGATTATTTTTATTGCAGTAGGTTTATAATTTAATGGGTTTGATACAATGACAGAAGTATTTATATTTACAATATGAATCTCAGGATGGGCAAAACTGTGCAGTGTAATGTTCTACATAAACACATCCTGTAATTCTTTGAATGACAATACATTAGCATTTCTTCAGGCACAATAAAGTGTGAAATACCTAAGGAATATATTATTATCACTGTCAGTAAGAAAGGAAAGCACCAGTTATAAAACTTGCTACAGTTCTTTAAGCTCCACTTTAAGTACCTAAGTTCAAAGTGCAGAACCTGAAAACCCACCTGGTCCTGAGGATTTGTCATGACTACAGGCTGAATTGTTGGCAGTAAATAACTTTAAAAGCTTAAATTTCTTCAAGTATTTAGGTGCACAGTAACCCAGGAGCCAGAACAGCAAACCTTTCCAACACTTCAGGGCTGTGAATTAAGCAGAGCAGAAGAACTGCTAAAAGCTAAAGGCTGTGGTCATGATCTTACAACCTCATTTTCCATCTGCTTCTGGATATTTTACTCCAAATTGAATGGCAAGAGTTCGTGTTTAATTTTTGAATAGGACCTCTGCCACCAGTTTCTGAGTCACTGAGAAGGGTTTCTGGTGCAGATTTTAGGAGGGCCAGAAGAAAATCAAGAATTCTGACCTCAAAGTACATCAAGGAAAAACTGCTGTTGACTTATTCAAAAGATTTTGACTTGGTCCTTATTCATTCACTTTCATCAATTTCTGAACGTGGGTTATGGGCTAACTGTGTCTGACTCTTTTGGACAAGTTCACTTTAGTGAGTCTGTGTTAGTACTTCAGAACCTGGATGTTACTGTTATTTAGACTGTTCATTTATTAGAGTCATTTATTTCAGATATAATTTACTGTGAGTTATATATTAAATTTAGTTAAAGTCTTTAGTTAAAGTTATTTTGGTCCTTAACAGCATCTATTAAGCAAAACAGAATGAAAAATGCTCCATTTGGTCTTAGAGACACCAACATATCAGCATTTTAAAATCTTGAAAATAAAGAGATGAAATGCACCATGCAGCAAATCAAACTCAGTTTAGATGACAGGAGATTCATTTTGAAATTATGATCCATGTTGTCACAGAAAAGCAGTGCCTGTTTACAGAAGGCCTGCACAGCTTTTTCGTTTGCTGGGCTAATCTCCCCCATAATTACACTTCAAGACCCCAGGGCCTCATTTCTCCTGTTGACTGGTAAAATAGATGCAGACAGTTTTAAGACACCCACAACTTCCAAATTTGAAATGAAAACATTTTAGCAGCGTCTGTGAATGACAACAAACAACATAAGGGGAAGGACGCAGTGGATGTGAAGAATGAGCTGGAAAATTGACATGTTTTGCAGAAATTATCTCTCTAACTCCCAGCAAAACTGAAGCGTTGCATTTCTATATCTGAGAAATTACCTTAGAAAATTGTTATCAAACTGCAGCATGTAAGCCCATCCCCCATGGTAAACATTCCAATGACAGCTGTTATTAGAGGACTCTGGTGCTACTTGCTCTCATTGTGTTTCATAGGATCTATCTACACCCAATTTTTACCCACGATTACTTCAGCCAGCCCTTTCCCTGTATGTTACCTGCTACAACTGCATCAGAAATCCTGCCTGACAGCAGGTCCTGGACAAGTCCAAGACCTTCAAGTCCGTGGCTTGAAGCAGGCTGAGCAGGAACCTGCTTTCACCTGAATGGGGAGCTGTCCTCTGTTCTGTAGCGGTGCTCTCTGATAAATTACTGTAGGATTTGTATACTATGCATATTGATATTTGAGTCCTTTAATGCAATACACTCTGCATTTGTCTTTCATAAATGGAAAAATCTGGATTAGATGCATAACACCCAGGAGAGGAGCACAGCAATGAGAAGTGCCCTCACTCAGTTTTCCTCCTGATTCACCCCAGGTCCCTGGTTACCTGTGTTTAATATAGCAGTGTTTTATATTGCCTACATATTTTGCAACAAAGTGTTCCCAAGATCAATCCTTATATAATAATTCCTCATTCAAACTATACTCTGATTCAACAAAGTATCTAAAGAAATATTTAATTGCTTGAATGATCCCCTCTCTTTCAGCACAAAGTTAGAAGATTTTGAAACATGCACTGCAGCACTTTGTGGCTAAGTGCAAATGAATAGCAAATTCACTTTTCTGCTGGTGGCCATCAGAGCTACTTCTTCTTTCCAGAAATTGGAAACAGAGACAAAATGTACTCCTATAATGAGTAAAATAGTATGATATGAAACATTTAAATTTTAGACACATATATGTACTTGAAGCACTTTTGCACAAAGCATCAAAAAACAATTTGGAACTAATTTATACTTTTGAATTTTTGTCTTAAAAGGAACCATTTTTATGTGAGAAATAAGCAATATGTTGACTTTAACATAAGGAAGGTTTCCAGGAAGGCTTTTTCCCACAAATCTGCTGCTTTGTAATTTGGGTTTTTTGCTTGATGCCTTTGCCTGAGCTCCCAGGGTTAGTTTCTCTCTCTGAGGCTCCACAGGAGGTTCCAGTGTGAAACCCAACTAGAGTTCCATTGCTAGCAGAAATACAGAACATGGTCCTATGGTCTGTCTGATCCCAACTTACTCTCAGTAAACACACAAAAAACCCAAACAGCTTGCCAGGGAAATGGACCCAGACGAGTAAGCATCCCTTTACTGAAGGAAATTAATCAATCTATCTGCTTCAGCCACAGCAACTGGGATTGCAGAGAGGGAAATAGGAATCAGCTGTAGACAGCAGGGCTCACAGGAACTTGCTCTGGGTGTATTCCTTTGTATGAACTCTCTGTATTACTCCCCTAAGTGAAACTGTACACAGAATCTGACTTCTACAGGCAAAGGCAAAGACTTTGAGGAGCTAAGATTTGATGTCCATTGACTGCATTTTGGATCAATTCCAGCAGTGATTATCTAAAACACAACCAACACAAAGAATTAATGGTATTTTGTGCTCAAGGGACTGGGTCTATTTCAATAGCTACCATTCAGCTTGCACACATAAATAACTATCTTTGGAAAAAATGCAACAGTAGCCCATAGAATGATGCAATCACTATATACATACAAATGTACCCTCAAATTTCAGACTGACTTGGCAAGAGGACAGAAACTGTCAGCCTGTACCTGGAAGAGATAAGGTATCCATAAATGAAACTGGTAAATATCAGCCTGGTGCAAAAGTCATATGATACTGAAGACCACTCCTACAAAATTGCTTCGAACCAACCTTCTGTAGACCTGAATGGCCCCTGCTGCCAGAAGTTAAATGGACCCCTAATGAATTGGATATAACAATGTCCCAGCTTCCAGTGACACTAGCATCAAATTCTTGCAACAATGTTCTCCATTTCTGAATTCCATCAATTCCGTCTTTGGCTGGATGTCCAGGTCTAGAGGGTGGTGTTGAATGGTGCTACATCCAGTTGGCATCCAGTCACCAGTGATGTTTCCCAGGGATCAATGTTGGGCCCAGAACTATTCAATATTTTTAGCAATTATGTGGATGAGGGGATCAAGTGCTATGGTCTAATTGACATTGTGGTGCTCAACCATAGGTTGGATGCAATGATCTCTTTTCCAATCTAATTGATTCTGTGGTTTTCAGTAGTGCTGAGGAATCAGCCAAGATGTGAGAAGCAGGACATTTCAAGTCTCCTTTCTTCATTCAGCCCTAGTCACTGGAACATTCAGAGCACATATTCTATTAGAACTTGTTGTTGTTGTTGTGAGAAGAATGGGTGAAATACAAAATAATTAATTGTTTTTCTCTGGTAAAAGAAAATGCTTGCCATGTGTGTTGTGTGAGTATGGGGATGTTGCACAGGATTCAAGAGCATGCCATTCTTATCGATTTGACAACTAGTTATCCTGCACAATATATCATGCACAATTAAAAAGCCCCTCAAACATCAATAAAAAGTAGTCAGCCTATTTATTATGGCTTTCCTGAAAGCCACACTTGGATCTGTCTGAGTCTGCCAATGTAGCTTCCAACAAAGTCAAGGTATTACTCTAAGACTGACCAAGAATCCAGATAACATAGGGCATTAAATGAGATTTGTGCCATTATGACTTACAGGCTCCATATTGGCCTGAAATTGCATAACCTGAGGCCCTGACTTGGACAGGCCTGAATTTAGCTGTTTAACTGTGATTAATTGGATAATAGTCCAATGTCTGTTACTTGTTGCCTGAGGTTATTTTGGTTGACTTGCAGTTTATAGTTTAATAGAATACCTGTGTTGTGTGGTCCAAAGTGCCTCTGAACTGCCTGGAATGAAATTGGTGTGGAAGATGGTAGGTGCAGGATCATACTGGAGGTCACAGATTATAAAACAAATCATGCTGATAAACTCAGCAGTCCCTACAGGACTACAACCTTGCACTGCTCTGGAAAAACTGTTCTAGCAGTAAGAGAAATAATAGAAAAACTAAGTAAATGGGAAGCAGGGAGCAGGACAGAAACAAACTGCTACAAAAAGCAAATTAAATAAATCCAAGTGGAACCCAAGAGAATGGTGTACAAAGACTTACCACTATGCTTATCTTGGCAAGGACAAGCGGGACAGGACACCTTCCTCTTCCCTAGTGAATGCTGCAGGGTACTGACAGCTCTTCATAACCCACCCACAGGTACACACACTGAAACTCATGGCCTGTCAACTGGAGAAGCATTGCAAGGGTGAACTTAAGAAATATACTAGGAAGGAAATTTTATCACATTTTAACTTTATGATCAAGGATTTCCTGTATTAATTTGAATTAGATATATGGAGTACAAATATATAATATTGCAACTATGCTAATAATGTTGTTATGATTAGACTCTAAAAACCTGTTGTTAAAGCAACAACAAATTCTTATTTTCTCATATAGGTATATTGGTTTTGCTTATAAGAGGAATTTGTGTGCAAGAGTAAAATAATCCTAAATATTTCCATCCTGGCCACCAAGTTGCTTCCCCAGCTCTTCTCCCATCCAGACAAATTATACAGCCTGTCTTACAAATAGTAATCTGTTATTAGATTGTTATTGGATCAATTTTCTGCTGTCTCAGACTCTCAAATGCCACTGTATTGCAGAGAATGACTCATTTGCACTGCACAGCAAATGTGTCTGAAAAAGCCAAAGGTGCTTGTTGGCAGCCACCAGGCAAGTGAAGCTTTTGTCACATTACAATCAGAGTTAAGAGTTACTCACCACACACACAGGACCTGAGTGCAATTGGCCATTTCAGGTGTTTTATTCCTGGGAAACAAAGTGGACAGAAAAGGAGAAAGATAAGAGGAGCGGATTAGGCAAGTAGAGTCCAGGAAAGAGGGTAGGATTGAGAGAAATAAACTGTAGAACACTTTGAAGAATTGCCCTGGATAGCATGTCTTGGGTAGATGGCAGTACAATTGACTCATTCCTGTATTGTGTATTCTCCTACATTCTTCATGAATATGACAAGCATAAGTTGTCACCAGTTACCAAGCAACTGGAAAATGTAACATGAATTAATATTAATAAAAATGCAAAAACTCTACCATAAAACTTAGGGATTTGAACTGTAAACAGGAAGCAAAGAAATATGCATAAATGAAGCGATTTGGGCTTTTTTTGAAGTGCAGCTTATTTCAAAGTACTGATGGACTACTTTTATTCAGAACTGTTTTAGCAATTTTTGACTGAGACAACATGCTACAGTTCCTAATGTAAGTCTGGAATTATACAAGCTGTAATTCCGTTTTGCAAGTAGAAATCCTTCCTGTGGCAGGTAGAAAGACACTAGCAGGTCTAAGAAAAGATGCATTTCTGAGAAACAGCCTTCAAGTTCCTAAATCATACGGTAGATCCATTCCCAACACTAACATAAATTCATTTAAACCATTCATTTACAGAAGCTTTGCTGATAGTTTCAAGACATGTATGCGAGCTGGCAGGTCTGAGCCAGATCTTTTTCACAGCCGTGGAAGAGTCAGTGAAGATGTTAACGTGTAGTTTAGCACACAAGGAGTCATTTTCATTTGCACAGCATTGCCAAAGCCCCAGTGCAGACATGTATATATTAGAAATCTTGTGCATGCTAAATCCAGCACCTTTCAGAAGCCTGGGATCCCCAGCTCCCATTTGGTATAGACAATTTCCCCACCTTTCTGGACACAATATGTTTTAATTCCTATGACATTGTTCTGTGAATTAGCTTTATTTTACTAAATTGAATGCGGGTAAAAATTCCGAATGAATATATGGATTTTTATCTCTTTTGGAAGAGCTTTGGGGTTTTAGTATTTTTCCAGTTTTTGGTGTTGTCCATTTTTAAGATTAAACACCTGGGCTTTTAAAATAGCTGACAAGCAAATGAGCAAAATCAGGTGGGCATCATATTCTTCTTTCACAAGCAGAAGAATCCACTCCAGAGCAGCTCTTTGGTCACAGGGTCTGTGTTTGACTGTGCTCAGGACCTGCGCACAGAAGCTCCTCATGGTGTTAGACATCAACTGAGCTGAGGAGTTAGAAACCCACTGGATGGGTCTCCTAAAGGTAATAAATGCAGCTTCTGCTTAATCAAAGGATTATGTCTTTTCCCATGATACTCAGCAATTCCTCTATCAGCACTACTTAAAGTACTGCTAAAAGGCCGAACAGTCAGGTTAACCTCATGGAGCCCCTCCTAGAGCAAACTTAGCCATGGCCAAATCTTCCAAATCTGCCTGGGAAGCTCACAGCAGAGGATCTATTGGCAAATTATAAAAGGAAGCACACAGCCTATTCTTTTGAGCCTTCAATTAAAATTTTCAAAAATCTGAAGGTAAAAGTGAAATGTAAAACCTAACAATATGAAAGCAATTTTAAAATAATAAAAAATCAAAATCATAAAACTAAAGAAACAAAAGCAGGAATATGTTTTTATAGATGTTGAACTCTTGCTCCTTCTGTGTCTCCCAAAAACCCAAAATATTCACATTCTCAACCAAGAAAAGGGCTGGAGCTAATTCCTGCCCCTCACAAAACACCTCATGTTGAGTTTTTTTAATCTAATTGGAATTCAGTGTTTGATTTACTATTTCAAAGCATAATTTTATGGAAGGTTCAATCTCAACATTTTGTTCAGGGTGTTTCCTGCCAATCCTTCCTTGCACTATCAATTTTTTCCTTACTGCCTGTTTGGGGACTGAAGCCAGGCTCTGCCACCTTCCTGCTCCTTCTGTGATTCATTTGTGCTATGGAGAAACAATTCTGGGCTTCCATTGCTTCCATGCTCTTTATCTCAATCATGATGGCATCCTCTGTATTTTCCAATATATTCCTTCCTACCTTTGATAAACTGTGAAAGCTTCAGTCATATTCCTTTCTAGCCTAAAACAGCACAGTGATACTAGGGCTATATTGTATCACAGCAGATGGTTAACTTCACAGGAAAGCTGTGAAGAAAACCTAATGACCTTGCTTGCAAGATTGCAGGAACCCTCACCATTTCCTCTGGTCTCCTCCACATTTGTAGGCCATCCCATCTCTCGGGAAGGGGAATTTATCTTCCAAGCTGGCTGACAGAATTATTGAGCTTCTGGCTGGCATTGTGCATCTCTGTATTGGACTAAATGCCCCAAAATGTTCTAAAAATGTCCAGCTTTCAGGCACTTTATGCCTTGCTCAGGTTTCCTCCTCAGCTCTTCCAGTTAATCACACATGACTGAGCCATGAGGGGACACTGGCAATGGCCTGAGGGCTGCTGGCTGCAAGGGCAACCCCACTTCTTGATCCCACCTCTCCTCCTGCACACACAGAACTGTTTGGGACCTTGTCGGAGTCCATGTTTCCATGGATCCTCCACAGAGAGTGAAAAGTACAGAGATAGAATTAAAGCTTTTAGAAAAATTAGAATATATAAAAGCTTTAAATGCATAAAGTAGAAATCTAACCCTTAGCTTTAAGCTTTGCATGCCCTAAGTCCTAGTTCAGTGTAGAAGGACACAGCTTCAGGCTTAGTGATAGAGTAAAGACATAACAAAAATAGGGTAGACTGCTGTTTGTAACTCGTATAAACTTAAAGACATAACAAAAATAGGGTAGACTGCTGTTTGTAACTCGTATAAACTTTATGTAGGGAAGACAGAGTTTTTCATATATGATAGGATAGAGGTTTTTTACAATAACAAGATAGAACTTCAGGCTAGCAAGATAGTGTTTTGCGTTAATAGATATGTTATGTGCGTAGGTTCTGATACTGTTTTTCGTAGTTTTACGAACTTTAGAATTGTACCTAGATTGGTTAGTGTGTAGATAAAAAACATGAATATGCATTTTGCAATTTGGGATAAAAAGCCTCAGGGTTGGAGGTGGAGGCATCGATTGATTGATCAATTCGATCCATCGATCCAACCTCCACTCTCTGCAACCTGAGGAACGATCCTTGACAGGAGCCAAGACGGGATTTTAAGGTATTATACATCGCGGTCCCCGCACTAAGGGACCTGGGCCCCGGGATCCCCCCTTTTCCCCTGCAGCACTTGCTATTGGTGCGCTGGTTGGGACAGTCGGGGACTCTGTGTGGGGAGGGACCCCGGGGCCCCACTGCCCTCGCGATCCCGCGGACGGGAACCCTGCGCGGCTCGGACCCTCCATCTGCCCTCGCGGTCCCCCGGACGGGAACCCTGCGCGGCTCGGACCCTCCATCTGCCCTCGCGATCCCGCGGACGGGAACCCTGCGCGGCTCGGACCCTCCATCTGCCCTCGCGGTCCCCCGGACGGGAACCCTGTTTGGCTCGGGCCCCCATTGCCCTCGGGAACCCTGCGTGGCTCGGGCCCCCACTGCCCTCGCGATCCCCCGGACGGGAGCTCTGTGCGGTTCGGGATTTCCCGTTGCGTCCGCTTCCCTGTGGCCGAGGGCTCTGTGTGGGTTTGGAATTTCGGGGTCCCTTTTGTTACTACGATCCCTGTGGCTGAGATTCCTGTCTGAAACTTGTGATCGATTCCTCTCTGTTAGTGTGATCCCAGCGATTGAAAATGCAGACAGTAATAAGAGGTTGCTTTACCCTGAGGCTATGAATTATTAGAGCTCTGTTTGTTAGGAATCTTATGCTTTGTTCGTTGTCTCATTTAGTTGTATGTGTTAAGATTTCTATGCTTTAGTTATTGTCTTGTTCAGACTTTCTTTGCCTAGGTTTGTAACTGGTTGTAGAATAAGGCCGCTCTTAGAACTCTCTGCCTTCAGATATGTGCTTTTGTATAAATAAATTACTCTATTTAGAAATCAAGATGTGGTAAGATCTTTAGAGACTTTATACCCGTACCCAGCCTAGGCAGGACCTTTACAATTTACAGGGAAAATACAGGCCATGGTGCTTCAGGTAAGCCTTGAGGCCACATTTGGGAAGATGGTGGGATGCATACATGTACAACCAAATTGACATTTGGGTAAAATGAAGGTTGGGGGAGGGTGGCTGAGTCAGAAGAAAGAATGATCTGACACAATGCATCAAAAAAATGGTCTGTCTTTTGTCTGTGAGCTATTGTGAGAAGCAAAAATAAAAGTAGTTTGTCATAGTACTCCCTTTCCTTTTCAGATTATCTTACTCTTAGAGACTGCAATGGGAGGAATAAAATTCTAACCCTTCTTCCAAAGCGCATTCAGCCTTTTCATAGCACAAATATTGTGCTCACAAATATTCCTCTTCATTACACCCAATTATTTGAAGCAGCCTAATTTTCACAAAATAGGCATTCTAAACAACAGACAATACACATACACCAATTCTGCAAATGACTTTTCACTGATACCCAGGCAGGTATTTAACACGCAATGAAGAATGACTGCTTATATAAGCACAATGTTTTCCATACCTTCCAGAAGAAACTGTTCAATATATTGTTTATTCTCATTCAACCAGTTTGAATACAAATAATGATTAGAGATGAACATGAAAAGCTAGATGTTAGGCTGACTTAACAGATCAGAGGGGAGGAACTAGAAGGGTTATTGTTCCCACTCCATGGCAGGTGACAGAGAGGCCACTCTGCTCAGTTGTCCTCCTACTCCTCTCCTTATATTGGGGTAGATAACAGGAGACTCTGTCAAGCATGCGGAGCATCTTGCATTTCTCTGGTCCCTCATTTCTTTAGTACTGAATCTGATCACCACAAAAGCTATATAAAAGTCATCCATTTTGTAGTGGGATTTTAACCATTTTAACCATTTGTTCCTCTCTTCAGCCCAGGAACATACTGGAAACATGGTCTTCAGCCTGCAGCCTGGCTACACTTCTCAGTCTACATCCTAGACCCTCCGGGTACCTTTGGTCAGCTTTGCTCCAGGGCTGGCATGGAAATGCTTCTGTAGCCAGAGGCCAAGGTCCAGCATGTGCTGAAGGCAAGTCCCTATTGCCTCCTTGGAGCATTCCATTAAAACCAAGATTAGATGAATCAGATCAGATTAATTTCCTGCTTTTATTGTACTTGCATCTCCTCATCTGTCACTATCAAAGAGAGGTTGGTGTTTCAGAGTGATACCCTAATTCAAACTCCACTAACACAATGGGCAGGCAGCAGAGGCTGGCTGGTGATTTCATCAGGAGGAATGTCCTCCCTGGGCACTGTGACAGAGAGCTTGTGGCCCCACAAGAGAGAGGCTCCATGTGGTCCCCAAGGCCATTCCCCTGCTTCAACAGTGTGTGGAAAGCAGTAAAACAAACCAGAAAATTACTTTCTCTTGGCAGTCAAGTCTCCTCTGGGCACCAGCCCCTGGATCCTTGTCACCCAGCCTGGGGTTTTTACCCAGTTTCTCCCAACCTTTCTTTGGCCGGCTGCCCCCACCACTTCCAGGCCTCTTCTTGGAAGATCCACACAGCCGGGATGGGTGGCACGATGCAGGTCACAGAGGTCCCATGAAGGCGTGGCTCAGCACCTCAACAACTGCAGGGCTGGATTCTGCTCTCCACCCTGAGGGCTGATGTCTCCAGCCTCGCTGACACCAGTGCTAACCTGGCTATCTCCACAGAAGGTGCTCTCAGGGGTAGGCTCTGGGGACAGGGGAGGGAGGCATCTCCACTGGGTGACTTGGCACCACTTTGGGAGGAGGGATGAGGGGGAGTCTGTGCTGAGGGTATACACAAGCCGACAGTGATTTGCCAAACTTGGCTGCAGTCTATGGTATTCTTAGATTCAAGCCCTACCGAGGCAACAGAAATCATTAATCCCTTATTTTAACAGAAACCCCAGTAGGGTGATGATGGGGTCCATGACCAAAGCTCCCAAGTGCTGTTGCCAAGATTCATATAAGTTGGAAGTAATGCCCATGGAAAGAGCTCCCCTCCAGACTGCAACTGACCATTACTATGCTTTTTTTTTGATCTTGCAGTGCACAGTAGAATGCAAAAAAAAAAAAAAAAAAAAAGCCAAAAATTAACCTGTCAGTTATATGTCGAAAGAAGCTAATGCTTTAATCCTATTCTCCTCCACACTGTATAAGTAAAGAAAGGTAAAAATATTAATAAAATATTTAAAGAAGCCCAGTGTTCTGCATCTTTTGTAATTTTCTTTCCTTAAGAAATCCATGTTTATAAAATAAGAAATACAAACACTATCCTATTTCCAGGAAAACATGTGAGAGCACGGAGTAGAAGAGCCCAGCCTGAAAATCCTTTACTGACCTCATGAAATAGTGAGAACAGAAAGGTTCATCACAAAGTACCAGATAACCCCAGAGAATATTATACTTCTATTTTTCAGAATATTATACTTCTATTTTGTGATACAGGCACATATTCACTCCCAGAAAATTATTTATCGACTTCTTCAGGCTTTTTTTTTCCATTCCTACAAAGAGCATAGTTCAAAACATCCCACATGCATGTCACTCAGTCCAATTCCCAACTTTACTGACCATTCATTACAGGTTAATGAATGTGTTTTAATTATTCATACAATTCCCTCCTTTCAAATGCAGAAAACTGAAATTTAATACAGAAATGAGTATCAACCTAAAGACATAAGATAAGAGCACCCAAGTTCATGGGAACTAATCACACAGAATCTTAAACAGAGCCTGCCAGCTTAGAGTCTGCATACTCACCCAGGCAACCAAAGCTAATCAATTTACCACCTCAAAAAATAAAAAGTCTCTAGAGATATTATCCCATCATTTCCTATTATTGAAGACATAGATGTTAAAAAGTATGGATAGGCATTGAAAAAGAATTCCCCAAACTCTTCACCTGATTATTTCATTTGTAAGGGTCTCAGATATGGGCTTTACCAAAAAATACTATTTGTAAAAAAAAGTAAATGGCCAAGAATTTTATGTCCAAATTTTCTTGTGAGCAAACAAGATGTTAAATCTCATCTACACTCTCCTTGTACCTCCTAGTCTATCTTTTTTTTGCATATTAATTCTGGTATGTAGGTCTTAACTCACTACCTTAAGAAATACAACTTGAGCTTCAAGAAAAATAAAAATATGATCCACACTGGCTGTTGCCTGTTGTCACCCTGTGAGAAGAAGCAGTTCATGTTTCAGCTTCCCTGGGGTTAACCAATGGCTGCTAAAAGTACAGCTTGTGCCTATGGAACCATGGCCTAACCACCCCACAAAATGTGATAGATAATGACATTTCTTTTATACCTAGGGGAGTAAAGAATAGGAAAATATAACCAGCTTCTATACATCGGGCACTGAGACAGAGCAGAACCTGAATCAAAGCTCAGGATGCGTCTGTGACCTGGCTGCTGTGGTATGCAGTAGTTCTAAGGTGTTCCCTGATATGCCACCCATGGGGGCATCCTTTCTCCTGGCCAGGGTAGCCACAACACAAACAAGTGCTTTTGCCTTGTGTGCTCTCCTGGCACAAAAGGCAAAAGCACTTGTGCATCCCCCAGAGCCCTGCATCTCACCACAGACATTTTGAGCAACTGAAGGCAGAAGTAAACACATCACTAAAAATAAACAGAACTCACCATAAAGGTCTGAGAAGGAAATGCCTTTTTGAACAGCAGAGACACCAGCCCAGTACTGGGCTGCATCTGCAAGGGGGGAAGGAAGGGCTAATGGCATTACAGCCATGTGACACCACTACTGTTCATGGCAAGTATTTTCTCTAGTGAAATGTAGCACATTATAAACCACCCATGACCACTCAGCTGGTTGGAACATTTGGCTGCTTAAATATTCCAACTGTGCTGGAGGAGACAGCTGAACTAGCAGCTCAGGGCCAGAAATTAGCCCAAGGTCAAACTCATTTACATAAATGACATTTTCCTACACTTCTGGAAATAAATGGTCCTGAAAACTCACAGCTGCTTATAACTACTAACTTGTCTGTTAACTAATAATATGCCTGTGCTAATAACTGCATCAGGCATCTGAATTCCTGCATTTATTGGGGTCTGAGGTTTCCACAGGACAGCAAGCTCTCCCAGGGCAAGCTCCCATTTTCACCAGGCTGCCCTTCCACTGCATTTCAGCTCAATCCACTCATGCCCTGACCCAGGAGAGCTGTGCATCTCAGATATCCTCCCCAAGCAGGCAGGACAGCAGGCATGACTATCCATCAGCCTTCCCCTTAAGGGCAAAAGCAACATGCTCCAAGTGTCCAACACACTGCTTTCAGTGTTTGGAGCTGTGCTGGAGCTCCTCTTCAGCAAGCTCTCATGTGGTGCTTCCTGCAGACCACACATCAGGGACACACACAGGTAGCAGCAGTGGGAGCAGAGGGGTAACTCAGGTGAACTCAAGGCCCAGAATTCAGACTCAGATTACGACCTTGTCCTCAATGGACACCCATTACTCCTACGAGGAAACACCTCTGCACTGCCTATCCAGGCTTCAGTGTCAATGTCAATGACAGCAGAGAAACCAGGAGCATGTGGCTTGTTGTTCAGTTTTACTATTCTTTCTTTGTAGTCCCTTTTTTGTAGCTACTTGCCTGAAATCATGGAACATCCATGTGCCAGATGAGGCATTTGAATTAACACCTCCAGGGGCTGATCTGTGTACTTACTATCCCACCAGCTGAGGCACTGATGATCCAAGATGGTCTTTCCCACCAATGTCATTCTGCTTTGAATAATTAAACCTATACCAAAGCATGAACCTCACCTGTACATCAGGGCCACAGAAACAATCAGCCAGCTCCCTGCTATTTTTGTCCCAGTAGCTGCTTTTTGAAAGAACGGTGTCACCATGGGATATAAGTGAGAGAAGCCAACAGTAAAAAAGCCAGTTTGTGCACTGATCAGTGTAGGTATAGAGACTTGAAAACTGCTCATCTATGCTCCAGGTGAGGTTTACAAATAACAATACAAATGTACAAAGAGTACTTATTTTCTGGGCAGCAGAATTTAAAGTCCTCATCAGGGTAAAGAAGGATTGACAGATGCCCACTTCTGCACTGTTGGTCAGTCTTCCTAGAGAAGGAAGGAAATTTTCTTCTATTATTAAAGTTTTGCAAAACACTCCTCTAAAACATAAAGGATATCTAAGCTATATTCTCTACTGCAGAAAAAGCAGTCTAAGAGGCTTACTGCAGAGGAGAACAAAGATGAACAGAGATGCTAAAAAATCAATGGTTATAAAAAACTCTCATATCAGAGCATGGGAACTACCAAATATATCCTTAGTGAATAATTCAGCACTCAGTGAAAACTTAGCTTAATTAGTCAGTCAGAGCCAAATTATATAGAATATTCTGAGTTAGAATGGACCCACAAGGATCACTGAGTCCAAAACCTGATTTCACACAACCGAAAAACATGTATCTAAGAGTGTATGTAGCCCATTTAGCTATGTGGCTTCCTGCTTGGCATCAATCCTGGGCAGCAAGGAAAGGTTCTTGTGGAAAATATAATGATTTCCGAGGCATATATGAACGAAGAACATACAGCTGTTGCATCATTTTAAAACTGCTGCTTACACATTGTTTTATTTGGGGGTTTACTAAAAAATAACAAGTCAAACTATAGATATACTACAAAAAATCACTCCTGATTGTGGTTCATGCAATTGCTCACCTTGACCCTGCATTCCAATGATTGGACCTCCAACTTCTGGTAAGCACTAAAATTACAGTGACCTAAGCCATTTAGGAGAAATTAAATGTGTTCACCTCAGCAAAGCCCTAGTAAGGATATTTAAACTTCTTATTTCATCCAAGAGAAGGAAATCAAAAGATATTTTACACTGATAGTTCCTGATATGTTTCTGTTTCTTCCGAGAGCTCTCGCTCAGGATTTGACTCCAGGGCAGACGGGCTGACGCAGAAGCCCACATTTTCATTTGTACCACCTTTTTAATGAGGACAAAAGTGATTCAGCTTCAACATATATGGTGACAAACCCCTTAGCAAGTTTTAAACGGAACTAAGCAAGACAGCATGGTCAATAAAGAACAGTGTTAAATTTTGTTTTAAATCTTATTTCCTTTAATATACAGATAAACAAGGAAGCTGAATACCACACAGTCAATATTTAAAATGTAAATTCTATCATTCTTCTAAAACCGTATACACAGGCTTTCTCTAAACTCACACAATGATGCTCAGTACCCTTCTGAAGAGGAAATCAGGCCACAGAAAAGAAACTATGATGACTCCATGGGGCAGCTTTCTGTCACTACATTACTGTTGACACTCCCTAGCTCCTGGTTCCCTCATGTATGAATTAAAGTAAGATGGCAAGTAGGAATCCCAAACTGAGAATTCAGCATGTTGTACACACCAGTGGATTGCAGCCTATGTTATTTATTTTACCTTTTAGCTCAAAGTTTCCTTTAAAATGGTCTGAGAGCACTCCAAAAAGTTGATTGTGTAATAAAAAATAAAATTCCTGAAACTTTACATACTGAAAGCCATAGGTAAATCTGAAAATTTAAGTGAGGTCGTGTTGCTCTGACTAATTGATTTCTAGGGCACATATGCAGTCAAGCCATTTTACTTTGTTGAATAGCACTCAGGATGTCCACAGCAGAACAGCAAACAGGAAGATTATCTTCATATCAATCCAAAACATCAGTCAGAAAAACATTATTCCAATTCCCTGACATTATTACTGACATTTTGCATTGTTGAATTGGAAAAATAACGTCTCACAAACAAATCATATTAGCATACAATGTTTATTACCTTCTATTAATCTGAAGTCAATAATTTTGATGACTAAATTAATTCTGAAATAAACAGACATTTTTAAATATGTATGAAGATGATGGGCTTTAACATGAGAGTACTTAGTTGATCTGCACTCTTAATCCACATGCAGGACACATCAATCAAATTATTATACATAGCCTTTCAATTTACACTGGTCTATAATACAGCACAATTTCTGAAGGTGAAAGCAGGGAGGAAAGAAATCATATTTTCAAGTAGCCCTTTTATTTAAAAAGAGCATCAATGATATATTAAGCCAATGTGTTTCTCTCTGATTTTTACTTACAGTATACATTTTTGCAAAACATACAGTTCATCAATGATACACAGTGGCCCTTTACTAAGGGCAAGTGATCAAAAAATAAGAAAAAAAGAAATACAACAGAAAAACATTCTACAGATTAGAAAAGCCATATTTTCAGAACACTGTCACTTCAGAGTGCCTCCAACGTTGCTAAGAAAGGTCATGCACAACATTTCTAATGTTGTCATTAGTCCATGAGAGAAATGTCTGCGTGCTTCACATAAACAGAGAAAAGTAAAGTCAGAAAGAAAGCAGCTTTCCCCAGTTATCTCTTAGGCCTGTCTATGTCATCAATGGTAGCTAGCAGCTTCTGTCTTGCCTTTTTGTTGATGTAGGTGCCCAGACAAATATTCACCAGATTGGTCAACTGCTTAGTGGAATATTCCTGCCAAACAAAAGCAGATCATGTTAGGGCAGAATAAAACACCAGACAAAGATAGAAAATTTAAAAAAAACCAGACATACTCAGTGTGGAATTTACAATTGATAGAAGCATCAGTACACAGGGGGTATTTAAAGCTGTAGTTCTGTCATGTCTGGATAGTTTTAATAGATGAGGCAGAGAACAAAACTATATTTTGCTACATGGTGGCTTAAAATGGTAAATGCTTATGACTTTAAATGTACTGGACAGAGTTCACAGAAAGTAACTCTGTGAATATGTATATAAATCAACTTCTAATGCATTTTCCATTCTTTGGGAAGCTTGGTAGGAAATACATATGCAAATGGTTAAGCTTTCAAGACAAAACCTTTTTTTTTAACAAACTGTGATAAGTGTTGGTCATCCTTTTAATTTTTATTTCTCATTTCCAATAAGCTTCTAAATGCTTCTGTCTGCAGAGTCTCCAAATGATTTTGATTTCAATACATGATAAAGGAGAAAAAAAAAGTCAAAAATGTGAAGAAAAGAATTCTTAACACCTGTGAAAACACCATATTTGTCACTATTACCTTTATGTCTTAACAATATCTAAAACACAGCTTCCACCAGTGTGTTTTAAAAAGGGTTTTTCCCTGTAGGTCATCAAACTCCGTAGCTCACAATCTCTCTTGGAGCTCCAGGCAATACAAGGAAAACTCAAGCAAAGACATATTTCTTTCCTCCATTTCTAGTGGGATTTTAAAGTAATCCCAAAATACACATTTCAAGTGCTTCACTTTAAGACTTTTTACTTCAAAGACGGATATCTCCAATAGCATGTGACTATTACACAGATCTATTACAACTGTTAGTTCATGCTAGAGTGAAAGCATCTGAATGTTTTCCAAACATAAATACAGACTTATCTCAGCAAGAAATGCTGATTAAGCATTATCAAATGAAGAAAGAAAAAGCAATGACTCTTCTCCATTGTGCCTTATAACTTGGTTTAAGCAATCTACTACTAAAGGCAACACAGAAGCTAATGGTGTGGTCTCAAACTGTAATTCTTGATGATCAAGTTGTGATCTTTGGCATATTCTGAACAGCTCACAAATGTTTTCAATTTCCCTTTGCTCTAGTTCTCTACACTCTCTGATACAACAGGCAGATGTGACTGGCTTAGTCATCCTCCCCAACTGTCAGATGTTGAACCAGTTCAAACATATACTAACTTCATATGATGAAAAATGAACATGTACATGCATACATTCATTTATATTTATACTGCTTTGTATATAAGTGTTATTACAATAAATGAAAATATACGTATATATGCCTATATTAATTTTTAACATATAGAAAGATTGATTATTTATAGTTGTTAGCATGTTTTTATCATTGGGGTGAATTTTCTCAATAGAAAGGAAATAATGAAAATTTAACTCTTACCCTATGTTCTTTTATCCAGGATTCCATGTCATTTTCTGTCAGGTAGTATGCTTTAATGTAGGTCTCCACAAATTCTTTATCAGGAATAGGCCTAATGTCTGTTAACTTTTCCAGTTTCATTAAGAACTGTTGAAAATCCAGTTGCATCAAGGCACGTCCTTCATTGCTGCACTTCTTTACATTGGCATAACTAAAAAAACAGTGGAAAGCAAGACTTAGAAGTAAATAAAAATTAATTTTGCTTCTCAAAGTTAACTCAGTCTTTTGAAACTTGAGGAGGAGCAAAATTATGGTTTTAAGTCCAAAGCAGACAAGAACTTCTCTTAGGATGCAGAGCTCTTATATGCATTAGTATAACACATTTTAGCCCAATCAAACAGAATCCCACTGTTCCCAGTGATACACAGAAAAATCACACCCTCCTCTCCCAGAAGCCACAAAAAATCTGACATTGAACAATTCACTATAAGTTAGAAGAAAAAAAACCCAATGCTAATTAGCACACTAGACAGCAGCTTCAAGTGATCACAAGCACTGGAGTCTGAAAGGTACCACAGCAGCTTTAGGAATGGCCACCAGGAGCTTGCTGAACCAAGTGGGAGCATCAAAGACACAAAGCTACTTGTTCAAAAACAGCCACGGCAACCAGAGGATGAAGGGTGGCTCATCTCTGTGAGAAGCTGATGATTTAATGGCAACAGACTGACAGCAAACTGGTGACAGGTTAGAGGAGACCGCAGATGAGTTTAAGGCCAGCAATACTAGCAAGGATCACAGTGTGATCACAAACAATCTTTGCAGTTTTTCAAAGGAATAAGGAACTGCATTTTTCAAGATCAAAGGTAATGACACTGCAATGCCCTTAAGAATGCCAGTTTCAACTGTGTACAGAGTATACAGTGACTTGAGAGACTTAATCCAGCTCATCCACCAGTTGCTCCCACAAGTGACAACCCTGTCTCACTCCTCCCCCTCTACCAAATCTAAAACAAGCTCAGTTTTTAACTGGTTCATAAAGTTGACCCTAATTATTATAGACTTCCTAGATTATTACATTTGATGCAAAAGAGGCAGCAGTAACATGCAGCTGGAAGCTGGATACACAGCAAGGTCAGGTTGGAATATGAAGAAATCTCACACTTAGAGGTGGTACATGGAAAGAATTTGCAGAATGCAAAACTAACAGAGGCAGAAACCAGAGAGGACCAAGGCAAAATCCTCTGGAGCTTCACAGAAGACTAGCAGGAAGACTAGCAGATGATTTTCAATAGGCTCAAAAAGCCAGTTGGGAAACAGGAGAGAACACAGAACTAGGAGATAGGGAAGGACAAATTTAAAGAAAGATACAAGCTGACTGCAATGGAGGTAATTCTTCATTCAGTGAAGAGCCTGATGAAAGCAATTTAAGTTCAGCCAGTTTCATCAAGTGGATGACTGGATGAGAAACATCTCCTTCGTGGCTTTTAATTCCATACATTTATTTAAATCAGAGATAAAATAAGTTACGAAGGTATTCAGAGTCAGCTATTCAGAACACCTTCCTTCACTTTACACAGTGGGAAAAGAACCTACAAGATATGTAAAAATTACAGAACTGGCTGAGAACAAGAAATTACAGGCAAATATTTGGGGGATAATAATGAAACTCTTTACACTCTCAGAAACAGTACAAGACAAATTACATCAGGAAAGTATTCCTAGTCCAATCTGCTTAGGCAAAAGTAAAGGTCAAAATTTTATGGTATGTTACAAGCATGAACCTAAACTGCAGCATGGAGCAAGACATACAAATTATGATCTTCAGAGCTAAGGATTAAATGATTCATGAACACTGAACCACAAAAGATGAATGAGATGCAAGAAAAGGAAACAAGCTGAAAACAAACACAAAGGCTGAGGTAGAGGAAGTTGATAGTGACTGACAGGGTTATTGACTTGAAAGGTAAGGGGAATGGGCAGGAGAAGAGATAGGCCTTTGTTTCACTTCCTTTTATTTGAGGCATGGTAAGTAGAAAATAAAATTTCAAAAAGGAAAGCTAGTTGTATAGGCCATATGTCATATGAAAGAACTGAAAAGCCAGAGACAGGTCATGGATGGATTTAGTAACCCTAAACATGAAACTGATCTTTCTAGAGACTGCAAAAAGATGATGGCATGAAATAAAAGGGCATGAGATAAGAAAAATGATGGCTTTATGGAAGCAGTGGAAGCTTATGATCCTCAATAGGCAGCTAACACTTGGAGAAGAAGGGTGTTTTGTTGAGGTCCTAATTTAGAGCGGACAGCAGGGGAGTGGGATGGAAAAAAGTAAAATAGGTAGTAGCGAGTGAATAAGGGAAAGATAACCAGGAAAGAAGTATGGAAACACATGTAGAAGGAGTGGAAAACAGTACATATTCTATGATGCAGAAGTGCTGGTAAGAGCTCCATCATATGTAGCAGGGGGACAAAACCATAAAAATAAATGCAGGGGATGAAAAGTCTACAATACTTAGGCTACAAAACTGAATCCAAAAAGATTGACTGAGGCACTGAGTACAAGAGCAAGGGATGAGCAAGGTGCTAACTAAGGTCCTGACTAAGGTGCTCAAGCACACCAACTAAGACATGTCTGTTCTTGATGAATTTGGAAAAATCATGTTCCATGGCTACTTTAAAAAAACTGATAGTGTTTATAACTTCATCTTTCTTCCTGGCAAAGATAAATGGCATCACCATGGAAGTTCTGACTATTATAATTTAACTTCCTTCTTTGCTCTGCTGGGAAATTATAATTTTCATAGAGAAGTTTCTTTGAAAGAGTACTGCATTTTCAAATGCTTCATTAAAACATTCAGTGTCATTCTTCAGCAGTATCTAGGAACAAGACCACCCTCTTTAGGCTTAATGCTGCACCAGACTGAAACAACCACTAAGGAATGTGTTAAGCACTGATAATTTTTAGGGGCCCTAAAAGCACATGAACTCACAAGGACGCTATAAAATTAGAACTTTTAACTCTATAAAATGAACATTCTTACTACAGACATACCCAAAAGCAAGGCTTTCATGAATACTTACCCTTCCACAAGAGTTCTATTGGCCAAGCGTATGCAGTGCTCCCAAAGGATGTTGGAGACCGGCAATGGAATACGGACTCTCTTAGACACATCATTCAACCTCCTGTTAAATTCTTCAAATTCCTAATAAAACATAAAAGATGTTTATTCCTTTAGGATGAAATGGATCATACCCTATACCTCCAAAAACAGCAACAACTAATTAGAAATGCACATGAAAGAGAACACTGAAAAGAGCAAAGAAGAGAGGCTTAACAGGCACAAACTGTAGACAACTCAATGTGTAAAATAGAAAACATATCACTTTCTAGTATATCACTCACAGCATTACCTCAGTGGTTTTTTTTTTAAGGAACTGCTGCTCTGTTCCCCAGAGCTGAAGTTCTCTGTGAAACTGACACTCTGAAAATGAACTAAGTAGTTTATCCTTCAGATGCCATTTTCATTTCCTCACCCCCTAAACTCATATTTAACTTCTTTAAGTCAAAATACAGCCACTGAAGAAAATCCAGTGATGATCTCTTTATCCCTCTAAACACCCAGCCCACCAGCTTTCAAAGAGAAGCTCAGAAATATTGTAACCACTTCTCATTCTTCAACTTTTCACATTAGATAATTCCTCAGTGATTTAGAAGGAGCTGAGAGAACCCATTGAAAGAGGTCAAATCTAACAGCTTAGGACCACACTGCAGCACTAGATAACAATTCAGGTTCAAGGAAGGCACCTGTCTGCACATGAATCATCAATGGCCTGGATGGATTTCAGCTGATACTTTGAGTGAGAAATTAGTCATAACTGAATGCAATTACTGCTACAATGATTTTGTGACTTAAGGGGAAACAGAAGTCCTCTGCTAATGATTAAAGCCTTTATCACACAAAAAGTATAAAATGACTTCACTATCAAGCAGATAATGAACTCCTCTGTATAACCAGCAAAATTCGTTTGCAGTGCAGTCTTTTAAGACCATACTTGCCCAGCAGAGACTTTATTTCCAAGGCTGTTAATCTAGGGTCTTTTGCTTTTTTCTCACATTTCCTCTCAAAAATTCAGTAAGTGAAGAAATTCTGAAGAGAACCTCAGTAACCAAGTGGCATTTAACACAAATTTTCTGAAAGATGAATCTGGCAACAAGATGCAGGATGTCACAATGTCATGCTTTAAGTGGCATACAACTCATTCTTCTGAAGATGAAGATGCCTAACGCTCCATAATCTATTTCTTCAACAATCCTCTTTCCCCACTTTACCTGCTTCCAGCATACTATGACTGAATACAGAACTTTATGTATACGTGCACACAGCTGAAAGTAGCTGATTATTACTTTAAAAACTGCTCACATCTGATGTTCCTGGAGTCCCAGTGTACACAGAAAATCACTCATTGCTTAGCATCCATTTAAAAGCTTTCGTAGCAATTAGTAATAGCTACAGGATAGAGAGACTAAAACTGGTTTCAAATTATATTAGCTCTGATTGTCCTGAAGAAAATTCATCAGCAGTTGCAGATGGAAGGAAAGGAAGGAAACTCACAGAAGGAAAATGTTTTGCCCCAGAAATCAACTATTTTAAGCACAAACTGATATCAAAAAGTCACAGCAGGTTAAACAAGGATAATCACAAAGATTCCATCAAATCCAGTGCAATGATATATCCTCTGTCAAAATCTTCCTCCTTTGCCTTGATTTTTTTTAGCAGAGAAGAGCTACAAAGTATGAAGGTGTTATCTCAACTGTTATTCCACACAGATGTGTAGCTTTTTTTGGGATTCACACTTTAGACATCTTTAAAATAAAATTTTCAGTTTCTCTGAAAAGAATTAGTAATTAATGTAGTAAAAATAATTAGGATAATTCTACCACTGCCAGAACTTCCCTCTGAAGACCTTTAGAAACATTATTTAGGCATAAATAAAAGGATGAGAAAAGGCTTGTCCCAAGAACTAGTTCTGTATGCCATAAAACATGGGAATTGTACAGTGACATCTACTGAATGCAATTGACAAGCTGGGTGAATAATTTCCCTTTAGTTTCCTTTTCACATGTTAACTTTTAAATATAGCAACTTCAGTTAGATACTGCAGGATTATTGGTGCTGATTTGATCTACAGCTCCCATGATACATCTCAAAGACAATCAGCATAATTATTCAAAACAGCAAATAGTGTGCTTTGGGTTTCTTTTAAAAATGTTATCTCTGGCCACTGAATTTCCCTCAGTGTTACTCGGTTTACTACACATTTCTCTGCCATTCAAGACTTAGACATGAGACTTATTAAACTTTTTTGGTCACTTTCAGACACCATATAGTCAAAAAATCATCACTGAAAACAATCCTTTAAAACCAAGAACAATGACACTTCTGGACAGATCTCATAGTAACTTCCCATTTGTCAGGATGATATATTGTCCTAGCCATGCCACTTGAACAGCTTTAGTGAAGTATTACAGCAATTTAGTGTTTATATAAACTCTAGCACACCATTTCCCATAAAGTATTCACCTTTAAAAGAGCATCTACATATACGTTGTGCTGTGACATGATTTCCTTCACATCCCATTTCACATTAGCCATGAGAAGAAGCATTTGTTCATAATCAATGGCTTTAGCAGCAACAATCCAATAAACTGGTTTACGTAGTTCACTGGCAGTTGACACTGTCTGAAATAGAAAATAAATTAAATTCACTTCAGCAAATATCTGGCCAGCAGGAGCAATACATAACTACGATGCAGAAGTATGTGCAACATAATGTACAAGTTTCAAATCTCCTGTATGAAAATCAGCTGTGAATTACACAATTCTGACCTGAGAATAGAACTGCTGAAGAAAAGGCTTCTTGGCAGCTGGCATCACTGCATCAAGATGAGGCTGAAGAAATTCAAACTGCTCAGCCAGAAATACCCTTTAAAAGCAAAGAAAATTTACTGTGAACTAAGTGCAACGTTTGGCATGTCTCTACAATTTTTACTCTACAGTTGACATATCTGGCAATACCAATATGCAGCCTTGGAAAATTTAGTCCCAAGAAGAACCGTATCAGTTGCGTTCCAGCATATCAACTAGCATTCTCAATTCTGACAATTTTAAAATGCATTTGCAAGAAAATACTTGATTAAAGAGGCTAAGGCGTAAATATCAAGAATTTGTATTTCTGTTTTACTGAGGATACACTGCAAAAGTCTGAGTCAAGGTCTAGTAAAGTCAGTGACCAAGAGTCACACAATTTCCATTGCAGGACAGTCAACATCAATATTAATAAATCCTTCTTAGAATTTCAAAATAACATTCCTAATAATTTTATACTAGTAAATCTATGAAATAGACTTTCAACTCATATTCCTTCTCAGGGGTAGAATTTGTTAATAACAACATAATAAGGAAATATATTTCTAACTAAGCATAAATGAAAAAATATTTTTAAAATTAACTCCTAATATTTAAGTGTCATCTTGTGTGAGGAAAAAAATAATTCCTATCTGACTCTTACTATTATTCTTATCAAGTAAAAATCACTTTGTAACATTTGCATTAATTGGTTATAATTTCTTCTTCTCCTGTGTCATAGGTACACTTCTACCCATTGCAAAGAACATGGTAATTCAAGCCAAACTGATATGAACTAAGCAGTTCTGAGTCAAATATTTAATATAAGGTGAAAATGAACCATACAGATTAAACATTCCCATTAGCTTCTTTGAAATTAAACTTTTCTCCTGTTAGAGTTGGCCATGTATTGTCATAAATTACTGGATCATCTGCAGTAAAAGGTCATTTCTCGTGTTTGCATGTTGCTAGACCAAAGAATTAGACTCCAGTACCATTAATAAAGAAATTACCTTTATGGCTCATATTTAAAATCACACAGAGGTAGGAATTTTTGACCTGTCAAGAAGGCTTTGGGTTGTAACCACAATTTCTTAAACAATCAATAGCTTTCAGTGATCACAAACACAGTGTGTACAGTAAACAACCTACAAGGATTCTGTGGCCACCACTCTCTCTGCCAAACCATACAGCGAATTGCCAGATGTCAAAACTACAAGATGGCTGAGATGTGGGCTTGGCACCTTCTCTTTCCTCTCTTCAGCAGCTGTGAGAGTTCCCGAAGGATCAGAAGACACCTCCTGAAACAAAGAATTAAACAAATTAAACCCCACAAAACCAGCAAGGATGGCTCCAGCTGAACAGTTTCAGATGCCAGATAAGATGAAGGAATGTCAAATTCTAAGGTGTAATTTAAATCAAGCCTATTTCTATTTGAACAGCATAGTGAAGTGGGTGAAAAAAAATCCTATCATGTAAATCAGCAGCCAAGCAAAAAATAAATCAAAAGAAAAAAGCAGCGAACAATCTTCTCACTACCCTTTTAACACCCAAACAGGCTTTAGCCCAATTGCCTTTTGGGAGACTGACTTCTCCTCCTTGGAGACAGTATCTTCAATCTGACAGCAACCAAATAAAGAGACATATCGAAGGAATGTTACTTCTGCATGGGCTTTACTGCTTATATGAGCTGTGGCTAACTCAGGTAAACAAAAAATTGATGTTCTCAATTACACAATCAGTATGTTGGAAGAGACCTTTAAGATCATCAAGTCCAACCCATGCCCCAACACCTCAACTAAACCATTCCATGAGAATTTCTATCCTGCAGACATCTTGATGCTACAAAGCAATGAAATATTCACAGCAAAGGAATAGAATCTGTAGTGACAAACAAGTTATACCAGTGCCTTGTTCCAAAATTAAAGGAAAAAAATAGAGGAAAAATTCTACCCCCACACTTAAGGAATCTAAGTACAGGGTACAGCTAGAAGAGCAATCACAGAAGGAAAAAGTTCCCAGAGCAGGTGTACAAAGGGACACCCTCTGAAGCCTGGCTATTTCCCAGAGGTTTTCAGGGCATGAAAACATGAAAATATAAAGGTAGTTCTGGCTGGCTTGGATTAATTATTCATACCATGCTTATACACAGGCCACAAGACGATGAGAAGTGTTACAAAGTAAAGGTAATACAGCACCCAGAACAGGTAAGAAGACAGGCAGGATATGGCACTCATTTTTGTAAGAGTCTTTCAATAGCTTGGGGACAGAAACCCTGGCCAGAGTCTACCATCTATAGGATGCTACAACATATCAGCCTGTATGTATGGTATGAAGACAAGTAACAGTAACACAGTGACAAAGTAGTGGAAAAAATAACTTTTACAAAAGTAAAATCAGTGGCCCAACATCACTGCTGTAAACAACCAACCAATATGACAACAATAATGCTTAAATATAACATTTATGTTTGGACTCAAAAAAACAAATTAGTATAATTCTGAAATTGCAGTTAAAAAGGGAAAAAGATAAAGCCAAAAACAACATAATAAAAAAAGCACCTTTCAAGTTTGTGAATTGTTTGCTTGTTTGTTTCAACAAGAGATAGAAATAAAAACAGAAGAAATTGCAGTAGTAACTAAGGAATGAGGGAGAAAAATAAACTCAAGCTAACCCCAAGAGTAGCCATTAATTTCTTCTGGGCTTCACAGCAGAGAACAACAGTGAGAAGTGACCCGAAATAGAGAACTTGCTAATCAAATAGGTTTTGTTAAGACACTTTTGCTTAAGGAGAAGAGGAGAGCAGTGAGCACCTGAAACACTGGTGGAAATTAGCAGTGGTGCCACTCATTCTGATGTCAGGGCTGAGACAAAGAGGAATATTTCATTGCAGCCCCTGAAATGCCAAGAGAAAAAGTACTGCACATATGATCAGGTGAAAACTGGAAAACCAACAGGGTGGTTTTTCTGGGGCAAAATATCTGACAGACCCTAGTGCTAGGATTGCAGCAATTAAAGGTAGGCAGGTGAAAATTGATTATGTCAAAATGTGCAAGGACCTGCTGAGAATTTAAGTGATACAGGATGAGCAGAAAGATCAAAACTTTTCTGCTATAGACAAATCAGCACCAGAAATGTGTTTACTGCTTGGATGAATGCCAAACCAAAAGCCACATTAAGAATATAAGACAACTGAGAAGATAATAGCATCTAAGCTGTTAAAAGTGGTTGAGGTGTGGAGGAAAAAAATTCACAAGTTCCACTTTAACTCCCTTGGATTTTATTTGGCAGTTTCCTCCTGTGGTGTGACAGCCCAAGGCAATAGGAGGTGGATTTGCTAAATCAGAAAGGTTCTTTCAGTTCTGCATCTCCAGAGACATCAAACACAAACATAAAAATGGGCTACAGCAGATGGAACAATGCACAGTCTGGGAAAGCAGTTCTCACTAACAAGGGTGAGGAAGTACCTTCAGACTTATTAAAAAATACTGTAATAAGGTTACAGACATAAAAAAGCCAACAAAGCAGGGAATGTTGATGGTTCCCCACAGAAATTCTGACACTGAAAACAAGGACTGCTGACTGAGCAACTCCATCAACACTAAAAGATCTCACAGAAATACATCAATATGCAGAGATAAAACTTCTAAAAGCAGCTTACTGCAAATGTGATCAGATACAGTTGCACTGACCATAGGAACAGTTATAAAGGCTAGCTACAATGTTATGTTATTTGAAAAATTAATTTTCTTTGCTCTTATCTGTGTTCACATTCAGCCAGATAAATCTGGAATTAAAGTGACTAGATGCTTCACAATACTATGAAGTTTGCATTCTGCTGAGTTTATCAGAATGGATGAGCAAGCCAAAAGGCCTGGATATTTGCTGAAGCTCATGTACCCTCTTTCAGAGAGCTCTAAGGTCCTGCTCACATCCACGTTTACTGTGGATAGGCAATGACATCCAACCATCTAGACACAACAATCAATTCTTTAAAAACATTAACTAAGGCAAAGACAATATTAATTATTAGAATTCCCTCTTTATCTGCCCGCTCTTTTACTTTTTTCACTTAATTCCATTCTCAAAAACCCAGATAAAAATAAAAAACCAGAATACAAAACAAAAACAAACTAACTAACTATCAGTTTTAAAGTGTTTACACAGGACAAAAGTAGCCAAACCCGCAGCTCACCAAGCAATGCGGTATCCTTAGGAGAGACAATGAGTGACAGAGCTGCGGGAAGAGTATCATTAGCAAACATTTAAGAAGCTTCCTTTCATTCAAAGACTAATTACAAATTATGTAAAAACCAAATATTATGAAGATTTCATCTTTTATTTATCTCACTTCAAAGTTGCCTGCCACTTCAGACACATTTCAAACATTTTTCTTCTTCCTTTTTGCTTCCCATGAAGGTAAGCAACATCTTTTAAATGCCAAAATTGTGTTGAATCTGAAGAACACACAAGGTACGTGAGAACTGGCTAAGTCAAAGATATGCTACCTTCAGCTAAAGAGTCAAACTCCCCCTCAAATATCGTGGCCAAACAGCATGAGCATTTCATTCTCCTAATTTGCTCTAAAAAGCAGGCACTGCAAAAGCATGTTGATAGCAAAAAAGCAAACAGCCAGTATGCCAATATTCCAAAGAAGCACAGGATCACTCTGAAGGGCCTCAGGGATGCATGTTTTTTTTCCTCCTGCCTTCATTAACAGAAATGATCAAATGACTGAAAGCAGCAAATAAAGGGGCAAAATACACAGGCTGGCACAGGAAAAAAGGCTACAGACTATTTAAAGAAATCAGATGTTTTTCAGTGTACCGGACTTGTTAAAGTTAACCCTTCCAGTAATGAAGAAAATCTGCAAGAAAATGTGTAGCCAGAGATTCCCTTTGTGTACTATAGAAAACAAGCAGAGTCCTGTAAAACTGCCAGCCTCAAGAGGGAAAGGAGAGGAGGGGAGTAGAAGCCAGAAAACTAAATAGCAGCCAGCTGAACTTTAATTTTAAGAAATGTCAAGTTACACTGAGAACATATTGTAGCACCCAGCATTAAGCACGCGGAGAGCAATACCAAAGCAGAATAAACTTGCTTAGCTCCTCCCTGCATCAGAGTAGCAGGTCTTCCTGATCCAGCAGAGCTGGGATATGTCAAAGACATATCACAGCCCACACAACATCTTCGTAAGAAAACTGCATGAAATAGATTTGATAAAATAATTTTAAGGTATATATGGAACTGATGCCAACTGCAAGATGCTCTTCTCCTTCCTCATCAAAAAAGAAAAAACTCAAAGTGTTAAAAAATAAGAAAAAAATTTTAAAGCACCAGACTTATCTGAACAATAACCAAATGACCTGTAGCAGGCAGCAGGACAGGTTAACCTGCAGATACCTATTAATTTTCTTTACCTATTAAATTTTCACTTTATTTCACTTCATCATTTAATTATTTACTCCCATGAAGAAAATTTTTAATAAACAGGTAGAAAAATAAAATCTATCTGTGTAAGGAACAAGCCTCTCCTTTAATCTCTTAGTCTAAAAATGTCATCTGTAACAAGAGAACATTTTCATTTCAAGTTTGGCTGAACCCAGTGGCAAGCCTCTCCTAAGCCTTCCGTCTCAATGGAGAAGAGGAGTCTATAAACTAATTACCTAAATCAGAAGTATAAACTATATAAGCTAATTATCTAAGTTTAAAATGTGACATTCAATTTGCAAGAGTGACATTTTTACAGAGCTGATCTCGCTGTGAGAACAGAAACACTTTTATTTCAGTTATCCAAAGAGTTTATGACTGAAACAACTGATTATCTGCCAATAATGGTGAAATAGCTGACAGTTAATTACAATCATCCACTTCCACTAACTTTAAACAAAAAACAGTAAATTCCATTAATTGTCCCCAGCACATGAAATTCTGCAGATCACACTCATAACCAATAATCTTTTAAAACTGCTCCTCTTCTGGCCTAATAGTTTTTGCACAAGATTTCAGTTTTAGAATTGTTTTGATTTAATATAAATACACAATAGCAAAAATTTTAGGTTTGATTTTGCAGTAACTCTAAATGTTAATGAAGAAATCCCAATCTTAAAGGAGTAAATGGTGTTCAAAAAGCATGGACAAAACTGTACTATCTGAAATGGTTCTGGCAGTAGAACAGTCTACAGCAGCTGTGACACACCAACACTTCTACCAAGAACTTGATGTGTGCTGATGGATGAGGAAAAGCAGATGAACCCCAGATGTTTACATAGGGCAGGATAGCTCTATCATCTCTGTTTATAAAACTGTAATTAATAGTTTCTGTTAATATCATGAGCATCAATTACAAAAAAAACTGATCCAAGAAAGCATAACTTCTTATTGTATTCAAAAGCTGTCTGAAAATAGTTCAACTAACTCCAAGTAGATACTTAATATACAAGAATTTTTTATCACAAAAAATGTACTGAAAGCAACCAATCAAGCTTTTTTTCTCCCATTTGAGCTTACACATCCCTAACTGTTCTTGAAACTGAATGCTGAAAATGATAGGTAGGGCCAATGGCAAAAGCACGTTGCTTTCAAGGTAAAAGTTCTTCTTGAGTATGTTGCAAACGTGTTAAGGTTTTTAAATGGTATTTTACAGTACTCCTACTAGGTTTTAAGTTGCAAGATTAGTCTTTTCTTGCTGAGGGGCACAAAACTTACCAAGCAGGTAATCTTGTCTTAACCCTCAACAAAGTAAATCAAACATAAACAATGTAAACTACTACAATGATCACCACTCTGTAGGCTTTAAGAAAGCAGACCTTTAAAAACCAATCTATAAACCACCTTGAAAATCATGCTATTAATTTTCTACTATTTACAATCTTTTTCATGCAAGTGATATAGCGTTATTGAAGAGCCATAAAAGGGATCCCCAAACTTCCCAACACTTACAGTGCACACGTTTCACATTGTCCCCAGGGCTGACTTGATCAGCATTGCCTCACAGAGGCATGAGGTTGTGATTTCAGGAGTGTGGATGCTCTTTGTCACAGAACAAGCATGTCACAAACCTCAGCTGGGTCAGTCCTTCTGACTCCAGTAAAAGAGTTCAATAAAGTTTGCACCAGAACATCGGGGATCTTTGCATTTCTTTTATTTTTTTAATGTTCAAAGTTAAATGGCAGGCTTTTTGCATAAAAAATTACAAGAAGTTGGAAGGTTTATTTACTATCTTGTCTCAACCAAAGCAACAATGCCCCTATGAAGAACCACTGTGTTCGGACAGCGTGCTGACAGATAACTGAAAAAAATGAGTCATTAACTATGCCCTAAAAAAACAAATGTCAAATGAGACTCCACAGAAAAACACACACACAGGCAGTATTAGAACCTGAACCACAACCTTGCAAAAAAACCATGTAAGCTGATCTGGTCTGCTCATACAGATTTTTACTGCAGCACTTTCTTGCACAAAGAAATTTTCTCAGAAAGAGCTGTTGCTGGTTCCCAGGTGCCCAGCTGTGACTCTGAGGACACCTGCACTCGTCTGGAATGAGCCCATTTTTGGTGCCCAGCAAGAAGAGTCTGAAGTGAAAAAAATGAGATGTCCCAGAGACTGCTTAAAGAGAGACCAAGCACTTGCCAAAACCCAGAAATTGTATCCAATTAAATAAGCTCAAAAACTTCAGTAAATTATTCCAGTCTACTTGGTGATGTAGTCAAATAAACAAAAAAAGCTGTATGAAGAACGCTAAATGAATAACATGAAGAAAGAAAACACCTTGGAAGCCCTAGCATCATTTCAAAGTGCTTGTTGTGTCAGGACTTTGTATACACAGAGTTCTCTTCCCTTGACAAATAATTCATACAACACCTTAAAAATTGTCATTATGCACACTTAGGAATCTCTTTTAAAGAGAGGAAAGAGAAAACACACAAACTGTTTTCTTTTTTTTTTTCAGTTTTTTTTTTTTCCCTTTTAAGCAGCAGGAGACCAAGCATGGATTAGAAATGTTGCACAAGATATATTCAGCCAAATAAAACCTCACCAAGAATCACAGCTACCATTTCACTGAGGACCTTAGCCATGCCCTTTAGGAGCTGCATTCTGTGCTAGGCACAGCCATGTGAGGTAAACAATTCTACAGCCAAGACTCTCCAGAGTTTGTCATTAGTATTTTACCAAACCATATCCCCAATAGGGCACACTACGGAACACAGGCCTGTGATGTGACATTTTAGGTAAAACCAAATTACTTGTTTCCAGCATTGGGACTAATGTAACTCAATTGTACCATTCCACAAGATAAAAGAGTCAAAGCCAAAATGGGATGGGAAGCCAGACATGAAGAAAAAAAATTATGCCTACCAATCTTTATCTTATTTTTACATTGGAAAAATCTACATTTTCTATCTCTGCACCATCAATCTCTAACTTGACTTTGCCAAAATACCTATACTTTCTGGAGAAAGAATCCAAAAGCCAAAGTAAAGACAGATTCTAAAATACATTGACTCATACTCATTTATATCAGTAATTCCTTCCTTCTACACTTCTATACATTGCATTGCAATGCTTACATACTTTACTACACTGATTTATTTTCTACTATTGTAAGACACAGTAACCTTAAGAAACTTCATTCTAAATTCCAGTTTTGCTTTAGCAAACCTGTTTGCAATGAATTATTTATAAGTATTCCATGGTTACTTGCCCCCCAAATTTCTTTTTGCAGTACTATCATTCAAAGCAGCTATTTACATACACAGGATATTCACAAACAAGATCCAGGCAATGGCAGCATCACAATTACATTACATTTTGTGAAGATAAGGAAGCTGCTTAAAAACAGAAAAAGCAAAGAATCAGAAGTGTTTTCCTTCCAAAGCATTAATTATTTCTACCAAAGCACACAACAAACTGATGCCTTGTACCTAGGGGCTTAAAGCTCTCAGTGAACTAATATGGGCATCATTACTGTGTTAAAACACACTCCTGTTAGAAATTACAAACACAAGGACATAATATGGGTAGGTACCTCTACATACTGACTTGGAAACTGCCAGTGAGGAGATACAAGCAACTCAAATAAGGAGCTTGTTGTGATGTATTTAGCCCAACCTAAACCACATCTGAGTGAGGCTGAAAGAACAGCACTTCTTCATCCCCTTTTCAGTCTTTCTGTTTTGTTTTGTTTTGTTTTGTTTTAATACAATCTGCTTATATGAATGAGGAGAGTGTTTGTAGAGTGCTACTTCTGCAGGATCCAGAAAAAATTATTAAATTATTAACTCTGAAGTTGCTGCATAACAGAAATCTGTACGAAAGCTACTTTGTACTAGACATGCAAAGACCTGACTAGGAAGTTCAGATACACATATGAAGTTCACTAATGTAGCCAAATAAATCTTAGAAAGTCATACCATTCTCTTAACTCTCAGAAATGAAACTGGACCCTAAACTACTTTAAAACAAATATTCATAGTGCTTTTATTTTTTATACTTTTGATTTAGCCTAAAGCTATTTCTTTAAGGCAAAGACAAGGAGGTAACATTCAGAAAACAGCTTACTCAATCACTGTAAGCTGTCAATACACTTCCACACAACTTATTATAAGAAAGCAAATAAAGATCTGCTAATTGGTAGGCTGGCCCCTTTTATTTATTTTTTACCAAGTCTATTTATTTACCAAAAGAAATTTCAAATCACACTTAAACCAGTATCTATATTAGCAGTACAGAGTTTTGAAAAGAGCCCTACTTGGATTTCCTTATTATCAAATTTGTAACAGTTTGAGATTGGAAGCATATCTAAAGCATTAGTGTTTTAAGAACCTAAATTGTAAATAAGTCCTTTTATCATTGTCATAATAAAGTCCTTCATCACTGTCATTTAGATTACATGATACAAAACATCCAAATTTTAAGAAAATTTCAAATTAAAAATGCATTTGTATACCAATTACCACCAGCAGGAGCACATTTACTACCAACTGAAGCAGCTTGGTCATTGTTTATTGTTTGGGGTTTTTTGTTTACTATAATGTGGTTTATCATTTATCAGTGTAGGAGAGACATTAACATTGAATAATATGTATCACAGCTGAGGTGTGACATTATTGCCTTGCAAAGTTAACAGGACTAAACACATGTTCACATCTCAGCTATTTCCTGTTCACGCTCTAAAACATTAATCTAAACTGCAGGAAGACTTGCTGCAGTTTATAAAGTACAGTTGCTTTTGCTATGAAGTATTAGACTGCAAAAAACTGTGGAGAAGTGATTCAGCTCTAATTGAATACTGCTCAGAGGGGACAAGGACCTCCAGCTGAAGCAGAGAGAAGCAGGAGGCACGTGATGCACGAGCAGGGATGGAGGGAAGAGTAGAGGAAGTGATTCAAATCGCTGCAGCCTTTTGCACACTGGCCACAGGTCAGAAATCTGACTTAGTCTCTCAGTGGTCCAAATAAAAACCAGGACAGTACTTCTTTTCCAAGTGTGGTTAGTATACTGTCAGCAAAGTATGTATTAAAGGACAGAAACTTCTTGCACTGTAATAATGGGACAATAGAGCAACACCATAAGGAGTTACAGTGAATGCCTCCAATCAACCTCCATACTCTTCATAATGAACATGCTACAGAAATGCAAGAAAGAACACAGTGCTTCAACTTGCCAGAAGTGGAACACCATTTCACATCACTTTTTTGTTCACAAAGGAAACTTAAAATTCAGCTGGATAACTGATAATAAAAGCAGTATTCTACAAAAAAAGATATAAACTAGATAGCGTTAACTCAACCCCAAACAGAAACTACCAGAATTCTACACAAAGCTGGAGGGGGTGGCCACTCAATCCTCCAACTATTCCTCTAACTCCTGACAATGAATTTGAGTAAAGAGGCCTTCATCCACTGATATCTAAAAAAAAAAAAACATGGAATTGAAAAAGTCCGAAAGGAAAGCTAGAAATGATCTGGTTTAAATTACTGAAGAGTCTTGATATAGATCATGTAGCTCAACCTTCACAGACAGTGACAGAGTTGTGAAATTATTCTGATCTACGTGCAAATCTAGCCAAGTTTTGGCCACAGACGGAGAATTGTAAGATTCACACTATCTTTACGGAAATAAAATATTTATGCTGCCATCTGGAACTGAAATGTGACAGAAATTAAGCCCTTAATAAAGTTACCATGGATAGAAGACAAGGCAACAACTTTAAATTCTCAATAGGCCAGGGGACTGAATGCCAGAACACAAACATGAATAGTTTCAGAATGTAATTTACAAAAATTAAGATAGGAGAATCCCTTACGCCGTTCAGAACCATCCATACAGTCTTGAGAAATACCCTTTTTATGACACAATGAAAATGAACCTTGATCTCCACAAGCTCTTTAAAAAAGCAAACAAGAAAGAAAAATACTCAGATATTAATTAACCTCATGGAATGTCTTTAAGTTTATCGGAGTTAGCGAAGATGTCTTTCTTCTTTCAAATCTTACATTTAACATAGCTATTCATTTCAATTGGCAATAGCATTATCTGTTACAGTATTATTAATGACTGAGGAAGAAAACAAACTGCTGTTAATTTTCCATTTCACTCCTAGAAATTTCTTTTTAATTGTTTTAACTGCTAAAAAAATGAAGTCTCTAAAGTATTGTCAAGAACCATCACTACAGAGAAATTTAAAAAATTAATTCCATAACTTGCTATTTTTCCATAATCTTTAACTGATTAATCTGCAAGTACTTCCTAGAATTAATTTTTCTTTCTGCATACACTGCCTTTGAGGAGAATATCAAGAAGCCTTTTTCTCTTTCACAGAGGCCTTGGGTTATTAGTTATCTTATGCTCCCTCTACTGACTGTATAAGAAATGGCCCTCAAGCTCTTTTAAAATGCTTCTCTGAGAGAACAGTTTGGGATTCAATATAATGCTTCAAGCAATCAAAAAAGCATGAAGTACATTTCTGTGGAGTGCCAAATCCCTGTGCAAGTTAGAGTAGAACATCTTTTTCTTCTTTCTGAGACAGAAGCCTCAGAAAATAAAACCTTCCTGTGACATCCATGGTATTAACTACTACACAAGCCATTTATGATACCCTGAGGAAATTTCTTCACAATGTTTCAAGGGTTTTATATTTAGGTGGAATAGGAGAATTCTTAACTTCCATTTCTGATGTAGTTTTTAGCAATATTTCTTTATAAACTCTGCTGTTCAGTTGAATTCACAAAACCTACCTAAAGTCTTCTTTACCATCCTCCTGTGCAGGACAGTAATTTATTGCCACTGTGACATGAGCATCATATTTGCTTTTCACACTTTGAAAATAAATCAAGAAATGACCGATGGGATATAATCCAAAACATACATCAAGGAAAGTTCCCCAAAATTAAGGAAGGTCTTAGTATACAATCTCTATTATCCTGAAAGGTGAATAATCTTCAGGACAGCTTACTGTTTTGCAATGCTTTTAATGAAGAAAAATGAGTCATCTATTTCTTTTTATAAAATGTTTCTCAGTAAGGATAATACTGAATGTCTCTCTTTATTACATGAACCATAATTGAAGATTTAAATACAGAATTTCACTGTTACATATAGCAAAATATATTTAATTCATTTTGCTGTACGTTAGAAATAAGTGATTTCATACAATAATGACCTCTACATCATGAAATGAAGCCTTTATTATTAGACACTGACTGTGAAAAGAGAAAAAACATCAAAAAGCCCTGATGAAATATAATTCCTGAATGTCATATACAGAGCCCTATCCCACTGAGCATTAACAAAATCCAGATACTTACCAGATCAATCAGACTCTCCTGGATTCTGTTCAGTGTGGTGCGTAATCTGCTGCTACTGAGGCCCAGCCCTGTTGATTCAAACTGGAAGAAATACATTCTACTTAAGTTGGGAAAGGAAATCTCATTGGTTTAAATGTTATACAGCAAAACTTGAGCTTTCAAAGACTATCTACAACTTACTTACATTAAAATTTTAGCACACATAGAATCACAACCATACAAAATGAAAAGAAAATCAACAAAGATCACAGCACTCAACACTGCACTGGTGTGAAGAATGATCTAAGCATCTTTCATGAAGATGACAGTGTATCATTCATACCAATAAAACATCCTATATCTTTTATTGTTATAATTCTGTATTTGACTGCAGGTCTCTAGATTTTCTCGTTTGAGTGATGAACCCAGAATGGTGCCCCACAACACCACCTCCGAGCCTTGAATTCACACCACACCCAAGCCAAATGGTTTTCACTCCTCTTTCTAGCTATAAAATCTCTTGTCATTATCAAACATATATATCTTGCATATGTAAAAATTATAACCACTGATCTTTATAAAAAGTAGTTGTTACTTAATGCCTATGAAGATCAACCTCAGAAATGTGCCATCTTCATGTTTATGGCTCAGGATTGCATGGGGCAGATGCTCAGCTGGGATATATAGTTATATATATACATCTATATTAGAGATATGTATTTATTTTATATATACACATCTATATAGCTAGATTAATTTCCTGCTAAGTGCAATGGACTATACCAGCTGAGGGTCTGATTTGACATGCATAATTATTGTAACCTCTTCTACTGTTAATAAAAACCCCCAACAAGCTAACACAACAAAGAAAGTGGAAACAGGGCATGTAAGAACCACACATTTAAATCAACAACGTGGAAGGACTTGAACACAGTTCTGGTATGTGATTCACACCAAAAGGCAATTTGCTGAACAATATTTAGGGCACTGTTGTACACTGCATTATTAGACTTCCTCTCAGTGGGCTCAATCAGGGAAGGAAGTATTTGCATTTATGTGACCTCCTCCTCTCTGCTTTTGAATTCAAACAGGTATAATTTAGGTCTCCATTTAGAGCATCTAAAGCTTCTGATGTAAAATGGCCATCTGCCCCAATCCTTCTATATATTAAATGACAATTTACATCTGAGTTGAATTCCCACTGGAAGTACACTCTAAT